>NC_084626.1:23344964-23469964 GCF_033978795.1 Nerophis ophidion
TAGAAGCATTTAAGTCTCACCTTAAAACTCATTTGTATACTCTAGCCTTTAAATAGACTCCCTTTTTACACAAGTTGATCTGCCGTTTCTTTTCTTTTTCTTCTATGTCCCACTCTCCTTTGTGGAGGGGGTCCGGTCCGATCCGGTGGCCATGTACTGCTCGCCTGTGTGTCGGCTGGGGACATCTCTGCGCTGCTGATCCGCCTCCGCTTGGGATGGTTTCCTGCTGGCTCCGCTGTGAACGGGACTCTCGCTGCTGTGTTGGATCCGCTTTGGACTGGACTCTCGCGACTGTGTTGGATCCATTATGGATTGAACTTTCACAGTATCATGTTAGACCCGCTCGACATCCATTGCTTTCCTCCTCTCCAAGGTTCTCATAGTCATCATTGTCACCGACGTCCCACTGGGTGTGAGTTTTCCTTGCCCTTATGCGGGCCTACCGAGGATGTCGTAGTGGTTTGTGCAGCCCTTTGAGACACTAGTGATTTAGGGCTATATAAGTAAACATTGATTGATGATTGATATGCATGAAACGTAGCATATTTTCCAGATTATAACCCAGGGGTAGGGAACCTATGGCTCTAGAGCCAGATGTGGCTCTTTTGATGACTGCATCTGGCTCTCAGATAAATCTTAGCTGACATTGCTTAACACGATAAGTTATTAATAATTCCGCCGGTAATCACAGTGTTAAAAATAACGTTCAAATTATAAAAAAAATTCTCATGCATTTTTGTCCAACCATCCATTTTCTACCGCACCTGTTCAAGAAGTCGCTTTAATTGTAATAAGTATCATATTTATTATCGGTTAGCTTTAGAATAACAATGTTATTATCTTGGGGACTGCGTGGCGAAGTCGGAACAGTGGCTGTGCCGGCAATCTGAGGGTTACTAGTTCAATCCCCACCTTCTACCATCTTAGTCACGTCCGTTGTGTCCTTGAGCAAGACATTTCTCCCTTGCTCCTGATGGGTCCTGGTTAGCGCCTTGCATGGCAGCTCCTGCCATTAGTGTGTGAATGTGGAAATAGTTTCAAAGCGCTTTGGGCTCCTTAAAAAGGGGTAGAAAAGCGCTATACAAGTACAACCATTTACCATTATTTAACCTTCGTCTTGTGTTAGGGTCGGCACCGACCCGTTTTAATTTTTAAATGCATAAAAACACCACATACATTTATTTTTTTGCATCAAAGCTTTTTGACTTTGTCAGGAACCTCTTTGTCAACAAAATAAAACATTTTAATTGTTTTCACTAAATTATAAAATGCTCTGGGAGAAATTATGCACTTGGTTTTGTTAGGGTCGGTTTCGACCCGGTTATAAAAATAAGATGATAAAGCAATGATAAGAGCCAAAACTGAACACACTGACAGCCAGCTCCTCTCCCAATCATGTGAGCTTTAGTGGATTCTCATTTTACCTTGTTGTCTGTACAAAAACAAACAAAAGACGGACACTAAAAGTGTCACTTTTTGCCACTCTGATTTTGTTTTTTTATTAGTTTTGGAACTAGTAATCTATTTCTCTTGGTTTCATTTGCTTGATTGGTTGTTGTTTGTTTCATGTTGGATTTCTGTTGCTGAAAAAAATACTTTTTAGCCTTTTTCTTGAAGTAAATATATATGGGTCGAAATTGACCCGTAACACCATAGATGTTACTGTAGTTAAAATTCTTAAAATGAAAAAATAAATAAAACACATTTATTTAAGAGATGTGTTCTAATACCGTTTAGTAATAGTTAGGTAACACAACAACCTTTTATTTATGTATATGATTCTCTTGAGGTTCGTTTTACCATTTTTAAAAATTGAAATCGAGGCCCAATGGCCCAAACCAAAAATATTAAAACCAATATTTTCAAGGATAAGGAAGCCTAACGAGGTAACCAAGAGATGAGAAACAAATTGGATGATAGATCATTGTTTTTAGTGTATTTTACAGCTGATTTAAGACATGGGTCAAAACCGACCCGTTAACATAAGAGATGGTAACAGAAAGCTAACACAAGAGGAAGGTTAAAAGAATAAGAGACTTATTATACTGTAAAAATGTTGGTCTTAAAAATGCACACATTTAGTTGTATTCAGTGTTAAAAAAAGATTATATGGCTCTCACAGAAATACATTTTGAAATATTTGGCTTTCATGGCTCTCTCAGCCAAAAAGGTTCCCGACCACTGCTATAAGCCATCCATCCGTCCGTCCATCTTCTTCCGCTTATCAGAGCTCGGGTTGCGGGGGCAACAGCCTAAGCAGAGAAACCCAGACTTTCCTCTCTCCCTAGGCGTTCCCAGGCCAGCCGGGAGACATAGTCTTCCCAACGTGTCCTGGGTCTTCCCCGTGGCCTCCTACCGGTCGGAAGTGCCCTAAACACCTCCTTAGAAAGGCGTTCGGGTGGCATCCTGATCAGATGCCTGAACCACCTCATCTGGCTCTTCTCGGCTTTACTTTGAGCTCCCCGCCGACAATAAACGACTATAAGCCGCACCAAAATATTTTTCCATATATTACCCGCACCACTATAAGCTGCAGAGGTGTATATATATATATATATATATATATATATATATATATATATATATATATGCGCTAAAAGTAAGCATGTGCTAATTATTTTAAAACCTCTTCTCACTCCGGCACTTACCAAAGGTATGCAGTAAAAATTTGAGTGTGATGTAAGCTTGGACCTTGAATCCTACTGAATAGCTCTTAATCTTCTTCCCTTTATGCGATTTCAAATGACCGGTATTGAAATCAGCCTCCTCCATTTTGAAAATGATGACAGGGGAAGTGTCACTTGTGACGTCACGAGTTTGACCAGGCGGTAATACTACGCATGTGTTAATTATTTTGCGAAGCGAGTTTGACCCGGCAGTAATTCAAGGCAGGCGCATACTATATACCCTGCGGCAATTCAAGGAAATACAGTATATATATATATATATATATATATATATATATATATATATATATATATATATATATATATATACATATATATATATATATATATATATATTGTAAATGTCTATTAACATACACAACCCAAAACCAGTGAAGTCGGCACGTTGTGTAATTTGTAAATAAAAACACAATAAAATTATTCGCTAATCCTTTTCAACTTATATTCAATTGAATAGAATGCAAAGACAAGATATTTAATGTTCAAACCATGAAACTTAATTTTTTATTGCAAATAATCATTACCTTTTTCACATTGCAAACAAGTTGGCACAGGGGCATTTTACCACTGTGTTACATGGCCTTCTAACAACACTCAGTAAACGTTTGGGAACTGAGGAGACCAATTTTTGAAGCTTTTCTGGTGGTATTGTTTCTCATTCTTGATTGATGTACAGCTTAAGTTGTTCAACAGTCTCTGTTGTGGTATTTTAGGCTTTTTAATGTGCCACACATTTTCAATGAGAGACAGGTCTGGACTACAGGCAGGCCAGTCTAGTACCCACACTCTTTTACTATGAAGCCACGCTGTTATAACAAGTGGCTTGGCATTGTTTTGCTGAAATAAGCAGGGGCGTCCATGATAACGTTGCTTGGATGACAACATATGTTGCTCCAAAACTTATATGTACCTTTCAGCATTAATGGTGCCTTCACAGATGTGTAAGTTACCCATGCCTTGGGCACTAATACACCCCCATACCATCACAGATGCTGTCTTTTGAACTTTGCGTCTAAAACAATCCGGATGGTTCTTTTCCTCTTTGGTCTGGAGGACACAACGTCCAGTTTCCAAAAACTATTTGAAATGTGGACTCGTCAGACTACATAACACTTTTCCACTTTGGATCAGTCCATCTTAGATGAGCTCGGGCCCAGTTAAGTCGGCGGCGTTTCTGGGTGTTGTTGATAAATGGCTTTCGCTTGGCATAGTAGAGTTTTAACTTGCACTTACAGATGTAGCGGCAAACTGTAATTACTGACAGTGGTTTTCTGAGGTGTACCTGAGCCAATGTGGTGATATCCTTTACACACTGATGTCTGTTTTTGATGCAGTACCGCCTGAGGGATTGAAAGTCCGTAATATCATCGCTTACGTGCAGTGATTTCTCCAGATTCGCTGAACTTTTTGATGATATTACGGACCGTAGATGGTAAAATACCTAAATTCCTTGCAATAGCTCGTTGAGAAATGTTGTTCTAAAACTGTTTGACAATTTGCTTACAAATTGGTGACCCTCGCCCCATCCTTGTTTGTGAATAACTTAGCATTTCATGGAAGCTGCTTTTATACCCAATCATGGCACCCACCTGTTCCCAGTTAGCCTGTTCACCTGTGGGATGTTCTAAATAAGTGTTTGATGAGCATTCCTCAACCTTCTCAGTCTTTTTTGCTACTTGTGCTAGCTTTTTCTATATGCACACTAGTTGTAGCTATTAGGCTGTTCTAGTTTTTATTTGTATTTATTTGTATCATTTTATTATCATTATTATTTATTTTTCATACACTGTAGCACTTTGATGTTGTTTGCTCAATGTAAAGTGCTTTTTACAAATAAAATCTATTATTATTATTTGTTTTTTTTAAAAACATGTTTCAGGCATCAAATTCCAAATGTTTGCAAAAAATTATGTTTTCCAGTTCGAACGTTTAGTATCTTGTCTTTGCAGTCTATTCAATTGAATATAGGTGAAGTGAATTGTATTTATTTAGCGCTTTTCTGTAGTGACTCACGAATTTTAACTTGCACTTACAGATGTAGCGGCAAACTGTAATTACTGACAGTGGTTTTCTGAAGTGTTCCTGAGCCCATGTGGTGATATCCTTTACACACTGATGTCGGTTTTTGTTGCAGTACCGCCTGAGGGATTTACGTGCAGTGATTTCTCAAGATTCTCTGAAACTTTTGATGAATTTACGGACCATAGATGGTAAAATCCCTAAATTCCTTGCAATAGCTCGTTGAGAAAAGTTGTTCTAAAACTGTTCGACAATTTGCTTACAAAGTGGTGACTCTCTTACTTAGCATTTCATGGAAGCTGCTTTTATACCCAATCATGGCACCCACCTGTTCCCAATTAGCCTGCACACCTGTGGGATGTTGCAAATAAGTGTTTGATGAGCGTTCCTCAACTTTATCAGTATTTATTGCCACCTTTCCCAACTTCTTTGTCACGGCATCAAGGTCTAAAGTTAATGATTATTAGCAAAACAAAAAAATGTTTATCAGTTTGAACATCAAGTATGTTGTCTTTGTAGCATATTCAACTGAACATGGGTTGAAAATGATTTTTGCAAATCATTGTACTCTGTCTATCTACATTGGCCCTGCGATGAGGTGGCGACTTGTCCGGGGTGTAATAAGCGGTACAAAATGGATGGATGGGATGTATTCCGTTTATATTTACATCTAATACAATTTGCCAACTCATATGGAAACGGGGTTTGTAGATATCTCACCATTACCTGCATTGTTAGCTGCCTCTTGCTAGCAGTTTTTTACAGTTCAGAAGGCACAGAAAAGACAAATGCAGGGTTTTTTTTTCTAGAAATTTGGACTGATGAATGATTAGCAATATTGAAAAAATGAATTTCGACCTTTTACGGATGTCATAACAGTGATTTGCCATAAATAAAGTTGTAAATGCTATTAGTGAAGTGAAGTGAATTATATTTATATAGCGCTTTTTCTCTAATGACTCAAAGCGCTTTACATAGTGAAACCCAATATCAATTTTTTTTTTTTTTTTTTTTTACATTTAAACCAGTGTGGGTGGCACTGGGAGCAGGTGGGTAAAGTGTCTTGCCCAAGGACACAACGGCAGTGACTAGGATGGCGGAAGCGGGGATCGAACCTGCAACCCTCAAGTTGCTGGCACGGTCGCTCTACCAACCGAGCTATGCCGCCCAAATATTACAAAGATAATCAGAGTTGAATATGACAAATGTGAACAGATATTTACGGAAAATGAGCAAAAAAAAGCGAGACGGCAGAAATCCTGCAGCAGTCTCGCGTTTTCCTCGTAGAAAAATAAAATGGTTAGTTACCTTTTGCTGTCTTCCAGTGGCTCGCTGCCTTTCCTCCATGAGATCACGCCCCACGGAGACATTTTGGGTTTGCAGTCGATGAGCACATCGCCTCCAACCTTGACCATTGTTTGGCTTTTAAGTTGGTTGTGGGAGAAATCCGGAGCAACAGCTGAGACCCCAAAAAAAAAAAAAGCGAATTAGAGTTTTCGTATGAACATCACATCTTTATGTCAGTCTTTTCTATCAATTTGTCAAAAGGGACTTATTTCATACATTTTTCTATATTTGTAGGTTTTGGGGTTTTGAATTGCAACTGCAATGCTACTTATTTGGTTTTATAAGAACAAAACAAACGAGCACAACAAAGAAGTGATTGGAAGAAATAGAAAGAAGTACCAAGAGAATCCTATATTGATCAGACCCAACAGTAGTTTTTTAATTGTCGAACTACTTTTGATATTTAATAATTGATTTTGTCACGGAGATGAATGTTACCTATCGCAGCCGACTTGGAGTAAGAGGCAGGACACAACCTTGTATTGATTACGGCTTAATCACGATTTAAGTGTTTAGACTTTTAAAGGACTTCAACATTGTTTAATATGCAGATTCCATACAGCAGGGGTGTCCAAACTTTTACCCAAAAGGGCCGCACACCCACGAGTCAAAGCATGCGCGGGTCGTTTTGATATTTTATTTTGTAAAAAAGTATCTAAAACAGAGATACAGAAGTACAAAAGTATTTAGTCAGCCAGTGATTGTGCAAGTTCTCCCACTTAGAATGATGACAGAGGTCTGTAGTTTTCATCATAGGTACACTTCAACTGTGAGAGACAGAATGTGGAAAAAAACCCTCCAGGAATTCACATTGTAGGAATTTTAAAGAATTTATTTGTAAATTATGGTGGAAAATAAGTATTTGGTCAACCATTCAAAGCTCTCACTGATGGAAGGAGGTTTTGGCTCCAAATCTCACCATACACGAGATTTTTTTACAATCTCATGTAAAAAATATACAACATAAAGTTGCAAGAAATACATCAATAATGAATAAAGCCAAATATGTTGTAGACCAAAAATCACTTCATATTCTCTACTGCTCACTAGTGTTACATATCTGAGTTACTGTGTAGAAATATGGGGAAATAATTACAAAAGTACACTTCATTCACTAACAATGTTACAAAAAAGATCAGTTAGAATAATATATAATGTTGGATATAGAGAACATACAAACCCTTTATTTATTGAATCAAAGATACTGAAATTCCACGACATAGTGGAATTGCAAACAGCTAAGATTATACACAAAGCAAACTATAACCTGCTTCTCAATGATATACAACAATTCTTCTCAACAAAAGAAGAGAAATATAATCTTAGAGAAAAAATGTAATTTAAAACATTTGTATGCACGTACAACACTTAAGACCTTCAGTATATCAGTATGTGGAATTAAATGATGGAATGGATTAAGCAAAGCAATCAAACAATGTACTAATATGATCCACTTCAAGAAACTCTTCAAACTGGAAGTGTTTACAAAGTACAAAAAAGAAGAACTATGATAAACATTCTGATTTTACTCACCCATTCATTCTCAAAATAATCTGACTTATCTCATCGTATGGAATAAAACTTACTTCACCAATTATTCATTTATCTATTTATTTGTATCGTGATTACTTATTACTTAAGGAGTATACATTGTGAATACATTGATACCAGGAAGTGAACAAACGTTTTAGCAAGTGTTATGTAAAGAAAAGGGGTAGGATTAAATAAGATCTGCTTCATCCTACTCCTTTTCCAACATGTTGAAAAGAGAAACTGGAAATTAAATAATAAATGATAAATGGGTTGTACTTGTATAGCGCTTTTCTACCTTCAAGGTACTCAAAGCGCTTTGACACTACTTCCACATTTACACACACATTCACACACTGATGGAGGGAGCTGCCATGCAAGGCGCCAACCAGCAACCATCAGGAGCAAGGGTGAAGTGTCTTGCTCAGGACACAACGGACGTGACGAGGTTGGTTCTAGGTGGGATTTGAACCAGTGACCCTCGGGTTGCGCACGGCCACTCTTCCACTGCGCCACGCCGTCCGAAATTGTGATGTATCATGTTGTATGTTTGCATGTTCCAAATAAACTCAAACTCAAACATGGCTCCATTCATTCTTTCCTTAACACGGATCAATTTAAAACCTCTTCTCACTCCTGCGCTTACCAAAGGCATGCGGTAAAAGTAAGCATGCTCTAATTATTTTCAAACCTCTTCTCACTCCGGCACTTACCAAAGGCATGCATCAAAAATTTGAGTGTGATGTAAGCTTGGATCTTAAATCCTACTGACTAGCTCTTTATCTTTCTTCCCTTTATGCGATTTCAAATTACCGGTATTGAAACCAGCCTCTTCCATTTTGCAAATGATGACAGGGGAAATGTCACTCGTGATATCACGAGTTTGACCAGGCGGTAATACTAAGCATGGGGCGGCATGGCGTAGTGGGTAGAGCGGCCTTGCCAGAAACCTGAGGGTTGCAGGTTCGCTTCCCACCTATTGACATCCAAAAAAATCGCTGCCGTTGTGTCCTTGGGCAGGACACTTCACCCTTTGCCCCCGGTGCCGCTCACACTGGTGAATGAACGGTGAATGAATGATTGGTGGTGGTCGGAGGGGCCGTAGGCGCAAACCGGCAGCCACGTTTTCGTCAGTCTACCCCAGGGCAGCTGTGGCCACAGATGTAGCTTACCACCACCAGGTGTGAATGAATGATGGGTTCCCACTTCTCTGTGAGCGCTTTGAGTATCTAACAATAGAAAAGCACGATATAAATCTAATCCATTATTATTATTATTATAAGCATGCGCTAATTATTTTAAAACCTCTTCTCACTCCGGCACTTACCAAAGGCATGCAGTAAAATTTGAGTGTGATGTAAGCTTGGATCTTAAATCCTACTGAATAGCTCTTAATCTTTCTTCCCTTTATGCAATTTCAAATTACCGGTATTGAAATCAGCCTCCTTTATTTTGAAAATGATGACAGGGGAAGTGTCACTCGTGACCTCACGACTTTGACCAGGTGGTAATACTAAACATGCGCTAATTATTTTGTGAAGCGAGTTTGACCCGGCAGTAATTCTAGTCAGGCGCATACTATATGCCCGGCGGCAATTCAAGGAAATACGGTATATAATAGTCTCCTTTTCAGGTGAGAGAGGACGCTAAAGGCAGTGCCTTTAAAGGGGAACATTATTACAGTTTCAGAAGGGTTAAAACCAATAAATATCAGTTCCCGGTGGCTTATTTTATTTTCCAAAGTTTTTTTTCCAAATTTTACCTATCATGGAATATCCCGAAAAAGGCTTTCAAGTGCCTGATTTTCGTTATCTGTAAATCCAGCCGTCCATTTTCCTGTGACGCCAATACAAACTAACATGGCGGATAGCACAGAAAATGTATAGCATAGTAGCTCGGATTCAGACTCGGATTTCAGCGGCTTAAGCGATTCAACAGATTACGCATGTATTGAAACGGATGGTTGGAGTGTGGAGGCAGATAGCGAAAATGAAATTGAAGAAGAAACTGAAGCTACTGAGCCATATCACGACAGACAAAGGCAACGCGGACGAATTTGGCGATCGCCTTCTAACCAACGATTGTATCTTTTGACCCCTGGAGCAACTTAAATCAGTCGATTGGTGAGTGTTTGTTTGGCATTAAATGTCTGAGGAGGGAAAGGGTGGATGCAAATATAGCTACAAAAGAGGCATAAATAAATGATAAATGGGTTGTACTTGTATAGCGCTTTTCTACCTTCAAGGTACTCAAAGCGCTTTGACACTACTTCCACATTTACCCATTCCCACACACATTCACACACTGATGGAGGGAGCTGCCATGCAAGGCGCTAACCAGCACCCATCAGGAGCAAGGGTGAACGGACGTGACGAGGTTGGTACTAGGTGGGGATTGAACCAGGGACCCTCAGGTTGCGCACGGCCACTCTCCCACTGCGCCACGCCGTCCCATAATGATGCAATATGTACATACAGCTAGCCTCAATAGCATGTTAGCATCGATTAGCTGGCAGTCATGCCGTGAGCAAATATGTCTGATTAGCACATAAGTCAATAACATCAACAAAACTCACCTCTGTGAATTCGTTGACTTTATTGTTGGAAATGCATCTGCTTTGAGTGTCGCAGGATATCCACACATCTCTGTCCTAGCATCGCTATCGTCGGTAAAATGTGCAGAACAAACGAGGGACTTTGGCATCTTTTGACACTGGTGCAACTTGAATCCGTCGATTGGTTTGTGTTTGTTTGGCATTAAATGTGGGTGGAGGGAAAGGCTGGATGCAAATAAAACCTCCTTTTTTCAAAACATTTAAAAAATGAGGTTTTTGTGGTTGGTGCACTAATTGTAAGTGTATATTGTGTTTTTTGTGTTGATTTAAGTAAAAAAAAAATTAAAAAATAATTTTTAATATATATATATTTTTTTTTAAAATAAAAATGAATAAAAAATTCTTCTGCGGCCTGCTACCAATCGGGCCACGGCCCGGTACCAGGCCGTGGCCCAGTGGTTGGGGACCACTGCCTTAAAGCTTCATTTAGGGATATTCCGGCACCGGTAGAATTTTGAAAAAAATTTCAAAAAATACAACAAGCCACTGGGAACTGATTTTTTTATTGTTTTTAACCCTTTTGAAATTGTGATAATGTTCCCCTTTAAGGTACACCCCCAATATTGTTGTCCGGGTGGAAATCGGGGAGAATGGTTGCCTCGGGGGAGATTTTCGGGAGTGTGCTGACGTGACTAAAGACGACACATCCAACCAGCCACGCTCTTACCTATCACTCTCAGCTCTGCGTTGGAGTAGACCTCGCCGTACTTATTCCCGGCCACACACTGGTACATCCCGGTGTCCGACAGGGTTAGGCGACTTATCGACAGCGCCCCGTTGCTCACCTGTACGCGCTCCTACGGGGAAAAAAAACAGACACATGCCATGAATACATCCAGTTCCCAAAAATCATATACATAAAAAAAACAAAAAACAGCCAAAGGACCGCTGAGTTATGGTCCGACGATAAGAGACGTGGCAATAAATCTAGGATTTCATCACTAATGGTGAGGAAGGCTTGGGTGGATGGAGGCAGGCTAGCAGAAAATGACCCTAATCAATCTGCATGTTTATGAGAGGGAAATAAAAGCATGCCCTATATATATATATATATATATATATATATATATATATCAGTACCACGGGGTCCATTTCCCCCTCAGCGGCAGCAGGGAAGAAGGAATAACCTAACATCTGAAAGTGGTTGACAAATGGAATTCTTGATAGGTATGGCCATTTCATACCGAGTGCAGCCAACCTTTTTATTATCTCTTAGGACTTTTGTTTTGTTTGTCCGCTGGCAGTTTTCCTCTCGACAATCAAATTAGAATCTATATCGGAGATAACGAGGATGCATGAACGGATCGGTGTACAAACCCCGTTTCCATATGAGTTGGGAAATTGTGTTAGATGTAAATATAAACAGAATACAATGATTTGCAAATCCTTTTCAAGCCATATTCAGTTGAATATGCTACAAAGACAAGATTTTGGATGTTCAAACTCAAAAACTTAGTTTTTTTTTGTTGCAAATAATATGAACCAACGGCCAGGAAAAAACTGTTGGAATGTTTTTTTTATCAAATAAATGACACACATTAAAGTAAAACATTTAAAAGTGTTTATGTATGACATTCTGACAATATAACTGCATTTGTGTCAAAATATTGGGCTCTTTTTTTTTTTTCAGATAATTTAACTCTTGGGGGTTTCCTTTATGTGGTGAATGTTTTAAGTCCGGGAGACCCAAAAGGGTTTCAACCATAAAAGTCTGCAATGCAAGTCATATATAGTATTGTTTTTTTTTACAAACCCCGTTTCCAAATGAGTTGGGAAATTGTGTTAAATGTAAATATAAACAGAATACAATGATTTCAACCCATATTCAGTTGAATGCACTACAAAGACAAGATTTTGGATGTTCAAACTAATAAACTTTATTTTTTTTTGTTGCAAATAATATGAACCAGGAAAAAACTGTTGGAACGGTTTTATCAAATAAATGACACACATTAAAGTAAAACATTTAAAAGTGTTTATGTATGACATTCTGACAATATAACTGCATTTGTGTCAAAATATTGGGCTCTTTTTTTTTTTGTCAGATAATTTAACTCTTGGGGGGTTTCCTTCATGTGGTGAATGTTGCCCTGCGATGAGGTGGCGACTTGTCCAGAGTGTACCCCGCCTTCCGCCCGATTGTAGCTGAGATAGGCGCCAGCGCCCCCCGCCACCCCGAAAGGGAATAAGCGGTAGAAAATGGATGGATGGATGGATGTTTCAAGTCCGGGAGACCCAAAAGGGTTTCAACCATAAAAGTCTGTATAGCAAGTCCGAATATTATCGGACATCTCTAAAACGCAGCATTTAGAGGCACTGACCACGGAGGTGACATTGTGACGTCATTGTGGAATGTTTACAATGAAAACAAAATTCAAATTAGATCATTATTCAATTAATCAATCAATCAATGTTTATTTATGTAGCCCTAAATCACTAGTGTCTCAAAGGGCTGCACAAACCACAACGACATCCCCGGTAGAGCCCACATAAGGGCAAGGAAAAACTCACCCCAGTGGGACGTCGGTGACAATGACAATGACGACTATGAGAAACCTTGGAGAGGACCGCATATGTTGGCAAGCCCACGCCCCCCTAGGGCAGTGGTCCACAACCTTTTTGTAGCTGCGGACCGGTCAACGCTTGATCATTTTAATCATATTTGTTTTTATATTGTTTTTATTGGTTTTATATTTATTTATTTTTTGTTTTTATTCAGTCAATGGTGGAGCATAATATATATATATTTTTTAAATTTTATTATTATTGTTATTATTATTATTTTTTTAACAATTGTTTTTAACATGGCTGTGCAGTAGTTTGGAAACGTTATTGTTGTTTAAATGTGCTATATAAATAAAGTGGATTGGATTGGATTTGAATTTTTATGGCGCGGCATAGCTCGGTTGGTAGAGTGGCCGTGCCAGCAACTTGAGGGTTGCAGGTTCGATTCCCGCTTGTGCCATCCTAGTTACTGCCGTTGTGTCCTTGGGCAAGACACTTTACCCACCTGCTCCCAGTGCCACCCACACTGGTTTAAATGGAACTTAGATATTGGGTGTCACTATGTAGAGGAGTTTGCGTGTCCCAATGATCCTAGGAGCTATGTTGTCTGGGGGCTTTCATGCCCCCTGGTAGGGTCTCCCAAGACAAACAGGTCCTAGGTGAGTGATCAGACAAAGAGCAGCTCAAAGACTTCTATGGAATTACAACAAAATGAACTCAGATTTCCCTCGCCCGGACGCGGGTCACCGGGGCCCCGCTCTGGAGCCAGGCCCGGAGTTGGGGCACGATGGCGAGCGCCTGGTGGTCAGGCCTGTCCCCATGGGGCCCGGCCGGGCACAGCCCGAAGAGGCAACATGGGTCACCCCTCCAATGGGCTCACCACTCATAGGAGGGGCCATAGAGGTCGGCTGCAATGTGAACTGGGCGATAGCCGAAGGCAGGGCACTTGGCGGTCCGATCCTCGGCTACAGAAGCTAGCTCTTGGGACGTGGAACGTCACCTCACTGGGGGGGAAAGAGCCCGAGCTAGTCCGCGAGGTAGAGAAGTTCCGGCTGGATATAGTCGGACTCACCTCGACGCACAGCAAGGGCTCTGCAACCAGTTCTCTCGAGAGGGACTGGACCCTCTTCCACTCTGGCGTTGCCGACAGTGAGAGGCGACGGGCTGGGGTGGCAATTCTCAAAGCCTGCACGTTTGAGTTCAACCCAGTGGACGAGAGGGTAGCTTCCCTTCGCCTTCGGGTGGGGGGGACGGGTCCTGACTGTTGTTTGTGCTTACGCACCAAACAACAGTTCAGAGTACCCACCCTTTTTGGGTACACTCGAGGGAGTACTGGAAAGTGCTCCCCCGGGTGATTCCCTTGTCCTACTGGGAGACTTCAACGCTCACGTTGGCAACGACAGTGAAACCTGGAGAGGCGTGATTGGGAAGAATGGTCGCCCGGATCTGAACCCGAGTGGTGTTTTGTTATTGGACTTTTGTGCTCGTCACGGATTGTCCATAACAAACACCATGTTCAAACATAAGGGTGTCCATATGTGCACTTGGCACCAGGACACCCTAGGCCGCAGTTCCATGATCGACTTTGTAGTTGTGTCATCGGATTTGCGGCCTCATGTTTTGGACACTCGGGTGAAGAGAGGGGCGGAGCTTTCTACCGATCACCACCTGGTGGTGAGTTGGCTGCGATGGTGGGGGAGGATGCCGGACAGACCTGGCAGGCCCAAACGCATTGTGAGGGTCTGCTGGGAACGTCTGGCAGAGTCTCCTGTCAGAGAGAGTTTCAATTCACACCTCCGGGAGAACTTTGAACATGTCACGAGGGAGGTGCTGGACATTGAGTCCGAGTGGACCATGTTTCGAACCTCTATTGTCGAGGCGGCTGATTGGACACCAGCAGTGAGGGATGCCGTCAAGCTGAAGAAGGAGTCCTATCGGGTTCTTTTGGCTCATAGGACTCCGGAGGCAGTGGACAGGTACCGACAGGCCAAGCGGTGTGCAGCTTTAGCAGTAGCGGAGGCAAAAACTCGGACATGGGAAGAGTTCGGGGAAGCCATGGAAAACGACTTCCGGACGGCTTCGAAGCGATTCTGGACCACCATACGCCGCCTCAGGAAGGGGAAGCAGTGCACTATCAACACCGTGTATGGTGCGGATGGTGTTCTGCTGACTTCGACTGCGGATGTTGTGGGTCGGTGGAGGGAATACTTCGAAGACCTCCTCAATCCCACCAACACGTCTTCCTTTGAGGAAGCGGTGCCTGGGGAATCTGTAGTGGACTCTCCTATTTCTGGGGCTGAGGTCGCTGAGGTAGTTAAAAAGATCCTCGGCGGCAAGGCCCCGGGGGTGGATGAGATCCGCCCGGAGTTCCTTAAGGCTCTGGATGCTGTGGGACTGTCTTGGTTGACAAGACTCTGCAGCATCGCGTGGACATCGGGGGCGGTACCTCTGGACTGGCAGACCGGGGTGGTGGTCCCTCTCTTTAAGAAGGGGGACCGGAGGGTGTGTTCCAACTATCGTGGGATCACACTCCTCAGCCTTCCCGGTAAGGTTTATTCAGGTGTACTGGAGAGGAGGCTACGCCGGATAGTCGAACCTCGGATTCAGGAGGAACAGTGTGGTCTTCGTCCTGGTCGTGGAACTGTGGACCAGCTCTATACTCTCGGCAGGGTTCTTGAGGGTGCATGGGAGTTTGCCCAACCAGTCTACATGTGCTTTGTGGACTTGGAGAAGGCATTCGACCGTGTCCCTCGGGAAGTCCTGTGGGGAGTGCTCAGAGAGTATGGGGTACCGGACTGTCTTATTGTGGCGGTCCGCTCCCTGTATGATCAGTGTCAGAGCTTGGTACGCATTGCCGGCAGTAAGTCGGACACGTTTCCAGTGAGGGTTGGACTCCGCCAAGGCTGTCCTTTGTCACCGATTCTGTTCATAACTTTTATGGACAGAATTTCTAGGCGCAGTCAAGGCGTTGAGGAGATCCGGTTTGGTGACTGCAGGATTAGGTCTCTGCTTTTTGCAGATGATGTGGTCCTGATGGCTTCATCTGACCGGGATCTTCAGCTCTCACTGGATCGGTTCGCAGCCGAGTGTGAAGCGACCGGAATGAGAATCAGCACCTCCAAGTCCGAGTCCATGGTTCTCGCCCGGAAAAGGGTGGAGTGCCATCTCCGGGTTGGGGAGGAGACCCTGCCCCAAGTGGAGGAGTTCAAGTACCTAGGAGTCTTGTTCACGAGTGGGGGAAGAGTGAATGGTGAGATCGACAGGCGGATCGGTGCGGCGTCTTCAGTAATGCGGACGTTGTACCGATCCGTTGTGGTGAAGAAGGAGCTGAGCCGGAAGGCAAAGCTCTCAATTTACCGGTCGATCTACGTTCCCATCCTCACCTATGGTCATGAGCTTTGGGTCATGACCGAAAGGATAAGATCACGGGTACAAGCGGCCCAAATGAGTTTCCTCCGCCGTGTGGTGGGTCTCTCCCTTAGAGATAGGGTGAGAAGCTCTGCCATCCGGGAGGAACTCAAAGTAAAGCCGCTGCTCCTCCACATCGAGAGGAGCCAGATGAGGTGGTTCGGGCATCTGGTCAGGATGCCACCCGAACGCCTCCCTAGGGAGGTGTTTAGGGCACGTCCAACCGGTAGGAGGCCACGGGGAAGACCCAGGACACGTTGGGAAGACTATGTCTCCCGGCTGGCCTGGGAACGCCTCGGGATCCCCCGGGAAGAGCTAGACGAAGTGGCTGGGGAGAGGGAAGTCTGGGCTTCCCTGCTTAGGCTGCTGCCCCCGCGACCCGACCTCGGATAAGCGGAAGATGATGGATGGATGGATGGACTATGTAAAGCGCTTTGAGTCACTTTAGAAAAGCGCTATATAAATATACTTCACTTCCCGCGGCCCAGAGGGACAATTTTTTTTTTTTTTCCTTTGTCATGAAAAAGGGAGTTTTTTTGGGTTGGTGCACTAGTTGTAAGTGTATATTGTGTTTTTTATATTGATTTAATAATTTTTTTTTTAAATAAATAAATATATTTCAAAATAAAAAACAAAACAAATTAATAAAAATGTCTTCTGCTGCCCAGTACCAATCGAGGTTGGTACCTTTTTTCAGTGATGTACCCCCTGTGAACATTTTTTTAATTCAAGTACCCCCTAATCAAAGCATTTTTGGTTGAAAAAAAGAGATAAAGAAGCAAAATACAGCACTATGTCATCAGTTTCTGATTTATTAAATTGTATAACAGTGCAAAATATTGCTAATTTGTAGTGGTCTTTCTTGAACTATTTGGAAAAAAAGATATAAAAATAACTAAAAACTTGTTGAAAAATAAACAAGTGATTCAATTATAAATGCAGATTTCTCCACATAGAAGTAATCATCAACTTAAAGTGCCCTCTTTGGGGATTGTAATAGAGATCCATCTGGATTCATCAACTTACTTCTAAACATTTCTTCACAAAAAATAAATATTTAACATCAATATTTATGGAACATGTCCATAAAAAATCTAGCTGTCAACACTGTTGCATTTTTTTTCACAGTTTATGAACTTACATTCATATTTTGTTGAAGTATTATTCAATAAATGTATTTATAAAGGATTTTTGAATTGTTGCTATTTTTAGAATATTTAAAAAAAAAATCTCACGTACCCCTTGTTATACCTTCAAGTACCCCCAGGGGTACGCGTACCCCCATTTGAGAACCACTGCCATAGGGGACCGAAAACAATGGATGTCGAGCGGGTCTAACATGACATGAAAGTCCAATCCATAGTGGATCTAACATAACCGTGAGAGTCCAGTCCAAAGTGGATCCAATATAGTAGCGAGAGTAATTTTAATATTTAAAAAATAATTCTCTACTATGTGAAGTGAATTGTATTTATATAGCGATTTTCTCTAGTGACTCAAAGCGCTTTACATAGTGAAAACCCAATATCTCAGTTACATTTAAAGCAGTGTGGGTGGCACTGGGAGCAGGTGGGTAAAGTATCTTGCCCAAGGACACAACGGCAGTGACTAGGATGGCGGAAGCGGGAATCGAACCTGGAACCCTCAAGTTGCTGGCACTGATGCATGCTATGTGTTTGTGTTGGTGTAATGTGTACATTTTGATTGATTGACCAAACTGATCTTATTAAATGCCACGAGTGTTTGTTTTCATCCGTCCATTTTTTAACCGTTTGTCCCTTTTTGGGTGGCGTGGGGTGCTGGAGCCTATCCCAGCTGCATTCGGACGGAAGGCAACCTAACCTTGGTGTCTCTGATCCTGACTCATGTTGCTTGCTGTCAAAATAGAAAAGATAAAATCAAAAGAAAAACTTAAAATTGTGATGCATTTTGCAATATCGAAAAATGATTCCCACTCCAAAAAAAAAAAAGGAGCCAGAATATTCCAGTGGACAACAAACCCCGGAAGGATGAATGTGACTTCACAGTGATTAAAAAAAAACAAAAAAAAAACAGGAGCGTACTCTTCCTGCTGCCGCTCTCGTATGCCATTGACCTTTCCCTCATTACGCGTCCGTGGTTAATGGTGGCATTTCAAACAATGT
The DNA here is from genome assembly GCF_033978795.1 of Nerophis ophidion. Classification (NCBI taxonomy): domain Eukaryota; kingdom Metazoa; phylum Chordata; class Actinopteri; order Syngnathiformes; family Syngnathidae; genus Nerophis; species Nerophis ophidion. The sequence goes on from NC_084626.1 coordinate 23,363,219, forward strand.
AGCACCTTTTGCTGATTATCCATTCACCTGTGAAGTGTGAATATATCAATGTCTTATGGCGGTGTTGGAGAGGTAGCTAACGGACACGCACAAAAATCCACAGTCAGCGCAACCTTTTAATCATAAAACTCAGCCAAATTGTGGTGAAGGCAAACAGTAAATGACACAGTAAATATACAGTGGGGCAAAAAAGTATTTAGTCAGCCAGCGATTGTGCAAGTTCTCCCACTTAAAATGATGACAGAGGTCTGTCATTTTCATCATAGGTACACTTCAACTGTGAGAGACAGAATGTGGAAAAAAAATCCAGGAATTCACATTGTAGGAATTTTAAAGAATTTATTTGTAAATGATGGTGGAAAATAAGTATTTGGTCAACCATTCAAAGCTCTCACTGATGGAAGGAGGTTTTGGCTCCAAATCTCAGGATACATGGCCCCATTCATTCTTTCCTTAACACGGATCAATCGTCCTGTCCCCTTAGCAGAAAAACAGCCCCAAAGCATGATGTTTCCACACCCATGCTTCACAGTAGGTATGGTGTTCTTGGGATGCAACTCAGTATTCTTCTTCCTCCAAACACGACAAGTTGAGTTTATACCAAAAAGTTCTATTTTGGTTTCATCTGACCACATGACATTCTCCCAATCCTCTGCTGTATCATCCATGTATCCATTTTGGCATAAACTCAACTGGTCGTGTTTGGAGGAAGAAGAATACTGAGTTGCATCCCAAGAACACCAACCCTACTGTAAAGCATGGGGGTGGAAACATCATGCTTTGGGGCTGTTTTTCTGCTAAGGGGACAGGACGATTGATCCGTGTTAAGGAAAGAATGAATGGGGCCATGTATCGTGAGATTTGGAGCCAAAACCTCCTTCCATCAGTGAGAGCTTTGAATGGTTGACCAAATACTTATTTTCCACCATAATTTACAAATAAATTCTTTAAAATTCCTACATTGCAAATTCCTGGATTTTCTTTCCACATTCTGTCTCTCACAGTTGAAGTGTACCTATGATGAAAATTACAGACCTCTGTCATCATTTGAAGTGGGAGAACTTGCACAATCGGTGGCTGACTAAATACTTTTTTTGCCCCACTGTACATTTATAGAGAAGAAACGCTACTTTTCCTCCGATACTCGCTACTGATTTTTATTGCTCTGTTAATGCACGCTTTGTTTGTTTTGTTTTGTCAGACAGACCTTCAAAGTAGGATCCATCACATGCCTGCGTTTCACCAATCAATTGCAGTCACTGGTGACGTTTGACTCCATTTCACCAATCAAACAGAGCCAGGCGGTCACATGATTAACTGCACTTTCTTTTGTTCTTTTTTTTTAAAGGGGAACATTATCACCAGACCTATGTAAGCGTCAATATATACCTTAATGTTGCAGAAAAAAGACCATATATTTTAACCGATTTCCGAACTCTAAATGGTTGAATTTTGGCGAATTAAACGCTTTAGGTAATAAAGCCGCCATTTTTTCAAACACATTACAAACACCGCGTCTCAGCTCTGTAATTTTCTGTTTTTTCGACAATTTTTTGGAACCTTGGAGACATCATGCCTCGTGGGTGTGTTGTCGGAGGGTGTAACAACACTAACAGGGAGGGATTCAAGTTGCACCACTGGCCCGAAGATGCGAAAGTGGCAAGAAATTGGACGAAATTTGTTCAAAATACGAGGATGTGGGGAACGCCGACGAAATGGTCAGTCGTTTGTTCCGCACACTTTAACCGACGAAAGCTATGCTACTACAGAGATGGCAAGATTGAGTTGATATCCTGCGACATTTAAAGCAGATGCATTTCCAACGATAAAGCCAAAGAAATCTTCCGCCAGACCCCCATCGAATGTGCTGGAGTGTCTGCACATTTGACCGGCGATGCTAAGGCAGACATGGCACAGAGATGTATGGATAACCTGCAGATGCATTTCCAACGATAAAGTCAACGAAATCACAAAGGTGAGTTTTGTTGATGTTGACTTATGTGCTAATCAGACATATTTAGTCGCAGCATGACTGCCAGCTAATCGATGCTAACATGCTATTTAGGCTAACTGTATGTACATTTGAAACTATATATGCACCTAGCGTTTCCCTCCACCCACATTTAATGCCAAACAAACACTTAACAATCGACGGATTGAATCAAAATCAATGTTATTATGAATTATTGACCTATCCAAGGTTCCCATTACTTTACATCAAATATTCCACTAATAAAAATATTTTTGGTGGAAGATTTTGCAAATTTGGTAAATAAATAACCAAAAAATTTATATTTTGTGGTTTTCTTACTGTACCGAAAATGAACCGAACCATGACCTCTGAACCGAGGTACGTACCGAACCGAAATTTTTGTGTACCGTTACACCCCTCCAGCACACCAGTTGGAGTTTCTTCCCTCATCTTTGCACTGCAGGCATTGATCTGATCACTGACTGTTACAACCCAAGCTGCCTTTCAGGAAGCCATCTGTGCTTAGGGTTAAAGATTGTGTGAGGTCAAAAAAAAAATAAAAAAAAATGGCATGATTATTCATGATTAATGTGCTAATTTATGCGAATAACCACACGGCTTAAAGATGTCCTCCTGTCAAACAGAAATATCTGCTGGCACATTTGTTAGGTTTCACCATTTCAAAATCGACTATCAAGAGTATTTTCACACTGCTTTAAAAAAAAAAAATTATATAAAAATATCACAGCTCCTGGCTGGATATGCCGTTGATTATTCCTCCTGATTTCAAGTCACATCTGCTTTATTGCACAGACACTTTGCTCCTGCTGCCAGACTGGGAACATTCCAACAACTTGTATTACAATCCAGCGCTGATCGATATCCTCTGGTGTGTTTGCTCACTTCAATTTTTTTTTTTTTGCATAACAAATGTAATTAGCCTAACACCTGTTTGCTACATCAGGTACTTGGCACACTCCAATGCCCAATCAGTCCTTTCTGCACAATCAGAATAAATGAGCCACTAGAATAATCTCACAGTAGAACATGAAAATATGTCTGGCAATATTTCCAGCAAATGCCCAAAAAAAGGGTAACACTTTAGTATGGGGAACATATTCACCATTAATTAGTTGCTTATTAAAGTAACACAGGCTTAATTTACACTTATTTGGACATCAAGGGGACATAAAAGGGTTGGGGTTAGTGTCAGGTTCAAAGACTGATGACATCTATCAAAACAGACAAGAAGCAAAGAATCAAACAGAGACAGAATTCAATTTGGCTCAGTGAGGAGAAACGTGTACATCTGTACACTTGTACAGCGTTTTGACGCTCTGACAGAAGATTTCCTGCTGATTGAGGGAACCCCTCATGAAACAGATCTGTAGAGATGAAGTAGTCTTGTGATTTTTTTCCCACACCTACATATATATATATATAAATATATATATATATATATATATATACACATATATGTATATATATATACATACACATTTACAGACACATAACACTCATCTACTCATTGTTGAGTTAAGGGTTGAATATTCCATCCTTGTCTTCCTAACCATATGCTTGTACACTAGATGCCAGTATTGTCCTGTTTAAAAATGTCCCAACATTGCTGATTGGCAGGCGAACTGCTTTACGGTAGACGAATTCGGACTGCTGTTGTTGTGTGTTGTTTTACCGCCCTGGGAGGACGTTATTGAAACTGCCTAACAATAAAAACCCACTTGAGAAACCAAGAACTCGCCCTTGATCATTCTACAGTTATAACGTCATTGGGCAGACACGCTCTTTATACACATCGCTCAGTTCCGCATGGAGCTGGAGGAGGCGTGGCCTCCAGCTACACCTGAATTTCGGGAGAAAATTAGACCCGGGAGGTTTTCGGGAGAGGCGCTGAATTTCGGGAGTATATATATATATACATACATACATATATATGTATATATATATACATACATACACAAATATATACATACATACATATTCCTCACGCACTAATTGACTTAATTGACTGAAAATATGAAATCAAGTGCACACTCCATCGATGGAAAAATGAAATTTTCGACAATATGATTTGCCTGAGCGGCTAGGAGACACAGAGTAACAAGCAGTACAAAATGGATTACAAAGGACAGATTTCTGCAGTCTCGGGTTCAATCCCAGGCTCGGGATCTTTCTGTGTGGAGTTTGCATGTTCTCCCCGTGAATGCGTGGGTTCCCTCCGGGTACTCCTGGTTCTTCCCACCTCCAAAAACATGCACCTGGGGATAGGTTGATTGGCAACACTAAATGGTTCCTAATGTGAGTGTGAATGTTGTCTGTCGATCTGTGTTGGCCCTGCGATGAGGTGGTGACATGTCCAGGGTGTACACCGCCTTCCGCCCGATTGAAACTGAGGTAGGCGCCAGCGCCCATCCGCGACCCCAAAAGGGAATAAGCGGTAGAAAATGGATGGATGCAGATTTTTAAAAAAATAATCAAAAATAATTATTTATATATTTTTTAACCTTGGGACTTTCCGCCGGCCATAGTTTGGGGACCCCTGCAATAGATGAAAGAAACAGAAACACCTTCATGTTGCTTCCCCCCTTACACGGTGGAGTTTTACAAGCCTTCTTTTTGGTGGGTTCAAAGTCAGCTTTTGTTTTCTTGCCAGGAACTCAATTCAACTCAAAGTATTGTGATAATTTAGATTGAATTATTCTGACAGTTGGGGTTAGGGGTTGGGGTCAGGGTACGGTTAGGGTTACAAATAAGCAATAATTCTGAGGTTATTGAGGGAAGACTATTAGTTTATTAATGGCTTACTGGTTTTATAATAAGGCCATGCAGAATAACGCATTAATAAGTAATTAATAATGACTCATTAAGATCATTTGCATGTTAATAAGCTACTAATTAATGGTGAATATGTGTTCCCCATACTAAAGTGTTACCCAAAGAAAGCATTTGGCTCCTTCGAGAATCAAATTGTAAACCATCACTGGTGATAGAACAGGGGTCACCAACACGGTGCCAGATGAGTCGCCCGCTGGCCTGTTCTAAAAATAGCTCAAATAGCAGCACTTACCAGTGAGCTGCCTCAATTTTTTTTAATTTAATTTATTTACTAGCAAGCTGGTCTCGCTTTGCTTGACATTTTTAATTCTAATAGAGACAAAACTCAAATACAATTTAAAAATCCAAGAAAATATTTTAAAGACTTGGTCTTCACTTGTTTAAATAAATTTATTTTTTTTACTTTGCTTCTTATTAATTTTCAGAAAGACAATTTTAGAGAAAAATTACAACCTTAAAAATGATTTTAGGAATTTTAAACACATATACCTTTTTACATTTTAAATTCCTTTCTCTTCTTTCCTGACAATTTAAATCAATGTTCAAGTAAATTCATTTTTTTTATTGTAAGGAATAATAAATACATTCTAATTTAATTCTACATTTTAGCTTCTGTTTTTTCAACAAAGAATATTTGTGAAATATTTCTTCAAACTTATGATTAAAATTCGAAAAAATTATTCTGGCAAATTTAGAAAACCTGTAAAATCAAATTTAAGTCTTATTTTAAAGTCTTTTAAATTTCTTTTAAAATTTTTGTTCTGGAAAATCTAGAAGAAATAATGATTTGTCTTTGTTAGAAATATAGCTTGGTCCAATTTGTTATATATTCTAACAAAGTGCAGATTGGATTTTAACCTATTTAAAACAAGTCATCAAAATTCTAAAATGAATCTTAATCAGGAAAAATGACTAATGATGTTCCATAAATTATTTTTTTTAAATTTTTTCAAAAAGATTCGAATTAGCTAATTTTTCTCTTCATTTTTTTCAGTTGAATTTCGATTTTTAAAGAGTCGAAATTGAAGATAAACTATGTTTTAAAATTAAATTTTCATTTTTTTCCTGTTTTCTCCTCTTTTAAACTGTTCAATTAAGTGTTTTTTTTTACATTTATTCTCTACAAAAAACCTTCCGTAAAAGGAAAAAAAATGTACGACAGAATGACAGACAGAAATACCCATTTTTTAAAAAATATATATAGATTTATTTATTAAAGGTAAATAAAGCAAATTGTCTATTTCTGGCAATTTATTTAAGTGTGTATCAAACTGGTAGCCCTTCGCATTAATCAGTACCCAAGAAGTAGCTCTTGGTTTCAAAAAGGTTGGTGACCCCTGATATAGAAGAATGTATTTAAAACGGGACCATTTTTTGTCCTTGGTCCCAAGTTTACAAAGGCATTGCAATCATCTAGCATTAAAAGATTAAAGTTGGTACAAAATGCGGCTGCTAGACTTTTGACAAGAACAAGAAAGTTTGATCACATTACGCCTGTACTGTATATACCTTTATATACATATATACATACATATATACCTATACTGTATATACCTTTATATACATATATACATACATATATACCTATACTGTATATACCTTTATATACATATATACATACATATATACCTATACTGTATATACCTTTATATACATATATACCTATACTGTATATACCTTTATATACATATATACATACATATATACCTATACTGTATATACCTTTATATACATATATACATACCTATACTGTATATACCTTTATATACATATATACATACATATATACCTATACTGGCTCACCTGCACTGGCTTCCTGTGCACTTAAGATGTGACTTTAAGGTTTTACTACTTACGTATAAAATACTACACGGTCTAGCTCCATCCTATCTTGCCGATTGTATTGTACCATATGTCCCGGCAAGAAATCTGCCTTCAAAAGACTCCGGCTTGTTAGTGATTCCCAAAGCCCAAAAAAAGTCTGCGGGCTATAGAGCGTTTTCCGTTCGGGCTCCAGTACTCTGGAATGCCCTCCCGGTAACAGTTCGAGATGCTACCTCAGTAGAAGCATTTAAGTCTCACCTTAAAACTCATTTGTATACTCTAGCCTTTAAATAGACTCCCTTTTTAGACCAGTTGATCTGCTGTTTCTTTTCTTTTTCTTCTATGTCCCACTCTCCCTTGTGGAGGGGGTCCGGTCCGATCCGGTGGCCATGTACTGCTTGCCTGTGTATCGGCTGGGGACATCTCTGCGCTGCTGATCCGCCTCCGCTTGGGATGGTTTCCTGCTGGCTCCGCTGTGAACGGGACTCTCGCTGCTGTGTTGGATCCGCTTTGGACTGGACTCTCGCGACTGTGTTGGATCCATTGTGGATTCAATTTTCACAGTATCATGTTAGACCCGCTCGACATCCATTGCTTTCCTCCTCTCCAAGGTTCTCATAGTCGTCATTGTCACCGACGTCCCACTGGGTGTGAGTTTTCCTTGCCCTTATGTGGGCCTACCGAGGATGTCGTAGTGGTTTGTGCAGCCCTTTGAGACACTATTGATTTAGGGCTATATAAGTAAACATTGATTGATTGATTGATCCCCCGACAGCTCCTTTGAAGAACATGTTGCTGAGTGCAAGTGTAGAACAATGTGTTGGCACACAGAATGCAGGAAGAAGCTCATGCAAGGTAATTAGTCAGTCAAGCCAGAACAAGCAGCATCATGTTGTCTAAGCACACAGCATGGCTTCCCATTCAGGGACCTCCTTCAACTAAACTGCCAGGGGTGTGATGAACCAAAACTGAAGCAATGTTCACACTCTTGGTCCAATCCGATTTTTGTTTTTTTATTCATATGTGATCTGTATCTGCTTGTTTGACTCAAAAAGTCACTTCGGTTCTACGTCACATCTATGAAATCCCGCTTGAGCGATCCTGCTTGGTTCATTATTTTTTAAATGATAAATGATAAATGGGTTGTACTTGTATAGCGCTTTTCTACCTTCAAGGTACTCAAAGCGCTTTGACACTACTTCCACATTCACACACACATTCACACACTGATGGAGGGAGCTGCCATGCAAGGCGCTAACCAGCACCCATCAGGAGCAAGGGTGAAGTGTCTTGCTCAGGACACAACGGACGTGACGAGGTTGGTACTAGGTGGGATTTGAACCAGGGCCCCTCGGGTTGCGCACGGCCACTCTCCCACTGCGCCACGCCGCCCCTTTTTTTGCTATCTTAAAGGAGTTTGCCATGACCTCGAGCCCTTGTAGATCCTCGACCCCGGACTACAAGGATCTGGCGAGAGTCAGGTTAGGGTGAGTTTCCCAAGAATAAAAATGAACCTGAAATTGTGGAATGAAAGAAACTGCTGTTCTAAATGTGTCCACTGGATGTCGCAATAGCACTTCTTTGTATCTTTGTAGATGATGCTGCATATGTACAAAATAAGCCACATGGTGTTAGTACATCAGTCTAGGACGGGGGTCGGCAACTGCGGCTCTTTACCGCCGCCCTAGTGGCTCTCTGGAACTTTTTAAAAAATGTATTAAAAATGGAAAAAAATTTGAGGGAAAATATACATTTTTGGTTTTATTATGCAGGAAGACAAACATGACACAAAACTCCCTAATTGTTATAAAGCACATTGTTTTTATTAATCATGCTTCACTGATTCGAGTATTTGGCGAGCGCCGTTTTGTCCTACAAATTTTGGCGGTCCTTGAACTCGCCGTAGTTTGTTTACATGTGTAACTTTCTCCGACTTTCTAAGACGTGTTTTATGCCACTTCTTTTTTCTGTCTCATTTTGTCCACCGTGTCCGACTTACTGCCGGCAGTAAGTCGGACACGTTTCCAGTGAGGGTTGGACTCCGCCAAGGCTGTCCTTTGACACCGATCCTGTTCATAACTTTTATGGACAGAATTTCTCGGCGCAGTAAAGGCGTTGAGGGGATCCGGTTTGGTGGATGCAGGATTAGGTCTCTGCTTTTTGCAGATGATGTGGTCCTGATGGCTTCATCTGACCGGGATCTTCAGCTCTCACTGGATCGGTTTGCAGCCGAGTGTGAAGCGACCGGAATGAGAATCAGCACCTCCAAGTCCGAGTCCATGGTTCTCGCCCGGAAAAGGGTGGAGTGCCATCTCCGGGTTGGGGAGGAGACCCTGCCCCAAGTGGAGGAGTTCAAGTACCTAGGAGTCTTGTTCACGAGTGGGGGAAGAGTGGATCGTGCGATCGACAGGCGGATCGGTGCGGCGTCTTCAGTAATGCGGACGTTGTATCGATCCGTTGTGGTGAAGAAGGAGCTGAGCCGGAAGGCAAAGCGCTCAATTTACCGGTCGATCTACGTTCCCATCCTCACCTATGGTCATGAGCTTTGGGTCATGACCGAAAGGACAAAATCACGGGTACAAGCGGCCCAAATGAGTTTCCTCTCCCTTAGAGATAGGGTGAGAAGCTCTGCCATCCGGGAGGAACTCAAAGTAAAGCCGCTGCTCCTCCACATGGAGAGGAGCCAGATGAGGTGGTTCGGGCATCTGGTCAGGATGCCACCTGAACGCCTCCCTAGGGAGGTGTTTAGGGCACGTCCAACCGGTAGGAGGCCACAGGGAAGACCCAGGACACGTTGGGAAGACTATGTCTCCCGGCTGGCCTGGGAACGCCTCGGGATCCCCCGGGAAGAACTGGACGAAGTGGCTGGGGAGAGGGAAGTCTGGGCTTCCCTGCTTAGGCTGTAGCCCCCGCGATCCCGGAAGAAGATGGATGGATGGATTTTGTCCACCAAACTTTTAATGTTGTGCATGATTGCACAAAGGTGAGTTTTGTTGATGTTATTGACTTGTGTGGAGTGCTAATCAGACATATTTGGTCACTGTAGGACTGCAAGCTAATCGATGCTAACATGCTATTTAGGCTAGCTATATGTACATCCATCCATCTATTTTCTACCGCTTATTCCCTTTGGGGGGGGCGGGGGGTGCTGGCGCCTATCTCAGCTACAATCGGGCTGAAGGCGGGGTACACCCTGGACATGTCGCCACCTCATGGCAGGGCCCTATATGTACATATTGTATCTTTATGCCTCATTTGTAGCTATATTTGAGCTCATTTAGTTTCCTTTAAGTCCTCTTAATTTAATTTATATCTCATAGATAGATAGATAGATAGATAGATAGATAGTACTATATTGACTCCTTCAGGAGAGTTCCTTCAGGAAAAGTAAAATTCCAGCAGCAGTGTACAGAGTTGAGATCAATTTAAAAAAAGAGTAAAAAGTAAATAATGGGGGTTTAAAAGGAAACAAAATAGAGAAATATTACAAAAATAATAAAAACAATGGGAATAACAATATAACAGTAAAATAAGAACATAACAAGACAAAGTAGGCAGTAGTGACCATGTTATGAAAACGTCATGACACACTATCTGTATGTAATATGGCTTTTAATTTTTTGAGGCTCCAGACAGATTTGTTTTTGTATTTATGGTTCTTTCAACATTTTGGGTTGCCGACCCCTGGTTTAGGAAAATGATCTAATTAGATAAATAACATCCTGTAAATTGGTTTTGATATAATTGTTTTATTTTGATTGAAAATTAACACCAATGAGTTGACTGATAAACATTTTCACATAATTTATTCAGAAAATATAAATAACGACACATAAATTATAAATATAAAAAAACAACATTCTGATTCGTACATTTTCAGAATTTGCTGTACTATTTTTAAACAAAGAAAACAATTTGAAGTTGTCTTTATATTTAAGTTATCACGTCGTTATTTTACCAGTTTGCCTTACTTGGGAGTAGATTTTCGCCATGTGGCCCCCGATCTAAGATGAGTTTGACACTCCAGGCCTAAAATCTATAGTACAGGCCAAAAGTTTGGTCACACCTTCTCCTCTTTCAATGCGTTTTCTTTATTTTCATGACTATTTACATTGTAGATTGTCACATCAAAACTATGACTGACAACATGTGGAGTTATGTACTTCACAAAAAAGGTAAAATAACTGAAAATATGTTTTAGTTTCTTCAAAATAGCCACCCTTTGCTCTGATTACTGCTTTGCACACTCTTGGCATTCTCTCCATGAGCTTCAAGAGGAGGTCACCTGAAATGGTTTTCACTTCACAGGTGTGCTTGAAGCTCATCGAGAGAATGCCAAGAGTGTGCAAAGAAGTAATCAGACTGACGGAGGTGTGGCTGCCAATTCGCACCTTTGACTTTGGAACTGGCACGGCCACGCTAGCGACTAGCATTTGTAAATAATGCTTACCACCAAAGCCCTTCGATTGGTGTACAGTCTAATAAAGTTTGGCAGAACTCACCTCTGCATGCTCCAGGTTCTCTCCATTTTTCATCCACCTGTAGGAGGGTTTCGGCTTCCCTGTGGCTTTGCATTCCCACACCAACGAGTCATCAATGAGCTTCTGGACATCTTGAGGTTTCTCGATGAGTTGAGGAGGAGCTAGAATTAAAAAAAAAAAACAAAAAAAAAAAAAGAAATTACAAGGGAGGCCTTCAAAGGTACAGACAAATGTACCGTATTTTCCAGACTATAAGGCGCACTTAAAATCTTTTTTTTTCTCTTCGAAACTCGACAGTGTGCCTTATAACCCGGTACGCCTAATGTACGGATTAATTCTGGTTTTGTTTGCCGACCTCGAAACAATTTTTATTTGGTACGTGGTGTAATGATAAGTGTGACCAGTAGATAGCAGTCAAACATAAGAGATACACGTAGACTGCAATATGACTCAAGTAAACAACACCAACATTTGATTGATTCCATTGAAAATATAAAACATTACACACAACGCTCAAAAATCTCTCAAAATGTTTTAGTACAACTTTGATAAGCTATGAAGCCGCACCGCTTGATGTTCTTCAACATTCGAGTATTATTATTGTGTGTGTATAACATAAGATATAGTATCTGGCGTTTTGTTTCGCAATATTATGCAAAAGCAACTTTTCCTACCTTCTGGTACCTGCTGATCTATATTTGGGATATGCATAAATCCGGAAAAATTGCGCATGTCCGCCTTTGTAGTCCGTGGGGATGGCGTAATCGATAAGCTTCTTCTTTATCTCTACCTTCTTGTTATGGGACATTCATCCTCCACTGTTGCCATTTCTAATATACAGTAGTGTAAAGTTCTTACTTATATCTGTCAGTAAACTCGCCACGAAAGCGCTAAAACATACCGGTGTAGTGAGTTGACATTATTCACCCAAGGAACTTTAGTTATTAGAGAGTTCAGTTTGGGCCACGTATGAGGAGACGCTGCTCTGTTATTGATTGAAGTCTGAATGTCATTAAAACAGTTAATTCCATCTTTTTTGGAACTTCTTCCACTCCCGTCCTTGCACGCTACACCGCTACAAAAAAGATGACGGGGAGAAAACGCGGCCAAATGTGAGCCACGTAAATAAGACCACCCACAAAACGGCGCATCTCGAGCTTCTACAAGATGATCTGTAAAACATGATCTATGCAACATTTTGACCGAAAAAGTGTTTTCAATTTAGGAAAAAAAAATTACCGTATTTTTTGGATTATAAATCACGTTTTTTTTCATAGTTTGGGTGCCACATATATTCTGGAGTGACTTAAGTGTGAAATTATTAACACATTACGGCGCATTGGAGTTGGCAAAATTGTTTAGAAGCGACACAGAGGGAAAAAAAATCATGGGATGTATCTATTAAGAGGGACAGATGGTTTGGTAAACGAAGAGCATGTTCTATATGTTATAGTTATTTGAATGGCTCCTACAATAGAATATAATAGAATGGAGTAGGGCTGTAAATCTTTGGGTGCCCCCCAATTCGATTCAATATTGATTCTTGGGGTCACGATTCGATTCAAAATCGAATTTTTTTTCCAATTGAACACGATTCTTGATTCAAAAACGATTTTTTCCCCAATTTATCTGTCTTCATTCAATACATATAAATCCGGTGCGCCTCATACAGTATATGAAAACATTTTTTTTTTTATTAGCATTCATCAGGAGTGCACCTTATAATCCGGTACCCCCCACGGTCCGGAGAATACGGTAATGTCAATTTGCCACAGTATTAAGTCGGTATGTAATTTAAATCCTGTTTTAAAAGTATATCCCTGTTTTTCTTCTTTAAACCCCATGCAGTGATCAAGTTGAGCCCCTTAAACCATGTACTAAATCCAAACCATATGATTCCAAGCATTCAAAGTACCCTTACTCAAAATGTATCATACATACTGTATGTATTATTGATAGGGCCGTGAATCCATCCATCCATCCATCCATCTTCTTCCACTTATCCGAGGTCGAAGCCCAGACTTCCCTCTCCCCAGCCATTTCGTCCAGCTCTTGGATCCCGAGGCGTTCCCAGGCCAGCCGGGAGACATAGTCTTCCCAACGTGTCCTGGGTCTTCCCCGTGGCCTAATACCGGTTGGACGTGCCCTAAACACCTCCCTAAGGAGGCGTTCGGGTGGCATCCTGACCAGATGCCCGAACCACCTCATCTGGCTCCTCTCCATGTGGAGGAGCAGCGGCTTTACTTTGAGTTCCTCCCGGATGGCAGAGCTTCTCACCCTATCTCTAAGGGAGAGACCTGGAAACTCATTTCGGCCGCTTGTACCCGTGATCTTATCCTTTCGGCCATGACCCAAAGCTCATGACCATAGGTGAGGATGGGAACGTAGATCGATCGGTAAATTAAGAGCGTTGCCTTCCGGCTCAGCTCCTTCTTCACCACAACGGATCGATAAAACGTCCGCATTACTGAAGACGCCGCACCGATCCGCCTGTCGATCTCACGATCCACTCTTCCCCCACTCGTGAACAAGACTCCTAGGTACTTGAACTACTCCACTTGGGGCAGGGTCTCCTCCCCAACCCGGAGATGGCACTCCGCCCTTTTCCGGGCGAGAACCATGGACTCGGACTTGGAGGTGCTGATTCTCATTCCGGTCGCTTCACACTCGGCTGCGAACTGATCCAGTGAGAGCTGAAGATCCCGGCCAGATGAAGCCATCAGGACCACATCTTCTGCAAAAAGCAGAGACCTAATCCTGCGGCCACCAAACAGGAACCCCTCAACGCCTTGACTGCGCCTAGAAATTCTGTCCATAAAAGTTATGAACAGAATGGGTGACAAAGGGCAGCCTTGGCGGAGTCCAACCCTCAATGGAAACGTGTCCGACTTACTGCCGTCACTGATCACCGCCACAATAAGACAGTCCGATACCCCATACTCTCTGAGCACTCCCCACAGGACTTCCCGAGGGATACGGTCGAATGCCTTCTCCAAGTCCACAAAGCACATGTAGACTGGTTGGGCAAACTCCCATGCACCCTCAAGAACCCTGCCGAGTGTATAGAGCTGGTCCACAGTTCCACGACCAGAACTAAAACCACACTGTTCCTCCTGAATCCGAGGTTGGACTATCCGGCGTAGCCTCCTCTCCAGTACACCTGGATCGTGATCCCACCATAGTTGGAACAACCTCTGGTCCCCCTTCTAAAAGCTGTGAAATGGATCCCCCACAATTTCATTGGACCTTCTGCCTGAAAGGCTGGACAGGTTAGATTGGGGGGAAAAAAAATGTTTTAATCGATTAAGAATCCTTAGCAATAAGAATCAGGACTAATCTAAAATAAGTACTTTGCTTCACATTTAATCAGAAACCTTGTTGTGGTTGAAATGGAATTGAAGTCATTTTACTACAGTGTCCCTAGCGTCATGACAAGTTTTGCTATTAATTCTTTTTCATACCTGATCTGCACACCTGCCCCCGCAGGTGACTAATTAGGAGACTCACCTGCCTGTGAACGAATCAGGAGGTGTTCTATGCCAGTGTCGCTGGTTCATTGCCTATCGCTGCGTAGAGTTTCCTGCTCACTGCTTTGTTGTTTTGGCATTACCTTATCTTGGGTGTTTTTTTCCACTCACGCTTCCCTGCTTTCTGATTTCTGCTGGTTTCCTGACTTCACACATCGTCTACCTGTCTCTGCCTGTTGGGGTCGAGCACGTCACACCTAGATTAATTTATAACCAATGCATGACCTCATGACTTCATTTTCCATGGTGAATGAAGTCTCAATGTGAGAATGTATGCACAAACACACAAGTCCTGGTCTAGGAATATGACAAGGAACTGCGAATAAAACCTAGGAACCATCTCCTCTTTAAGCCATGTGAATTATATTTATATAGCACTTTTCTCTAGTGACTCAAAGCGCTTTACATTGTGAAACCCAACATCTAAGTTACATTAATATCATAGTTTGCATTCTCTCTTGTGTGTCTCCACATGATGTGTCCCAGTTCCGGGCTCTGCATTCTGATGGGTCTTTTTTTCAGCTTGTACAGTTCATTAGTTGTTTCTCTCAATTGAGAATGTTTTTTTCCATTCGTCCTGCCACAGCCTACTTCTGTTCATTGTGTTAAATCTTTACTTTTTTGTCTCAGTGCTTTTATTTAGTTTTGCCTGCACCGCTACCTTGGTTTTTGGACTCATTATGTAGTACATTTTTGTAATATATATATATATATACATATATATATATATATATACATACCTGTATATATATACCTATATATACATAAATATATATCCATCCATCTTCTTCCGCTTATCCGAGGTCGGGTCGCGGGGGCAGCAGCCTAAGCAGGGAAGCCCAGACTTCCCTCTCCCCAGCCACTTCGTCTAGCTCTTCCCAGGGGATCCCGAAGCGTTCCCAGGCCAGCCGGGAGACATAGTCTTCCCAACGTGTCCTGGGTCTTCCCCGTGGCCTCCTACCGGTTGGACGTGCCCTAAACACCTCCCTAGGGAGGCGTTCGGGTGGCATCCTGACCAGATGCCCGAACCACCTCATCTGGCTCCTCTCGATGTGGAGGAGCAGCGGCTTTACTTTGAGTTCCTCCCGGATGGCAGAGCTTCTCACCCTATCTCTAAGGGAGAGACCCAAACTCATTTGGGCCGCTTGTACCCGTGATCTTATCCTTTCGGTCATGACCCAAAGCTCATTACCATAGGTGAGGATGGGAACGTAGATCGACCGGTAAATTGAGAGCTTTGCCTTCCGGCTCAGCTCCTTCCTCACCACAACGGATCGGTACAACGTCCGCATTACTGAAGACGCCGCACCGATCCGCCTGTCGATCTCACGATCCACTCTTCCCTCACTCGTGAACAAGACTCCTAGGTACTTGAACTCCTCCACTTGGGGCAGGGTCTCCTCCCCAACCCGGAGATGGCACTCCACCCTTTTATATATATATATATACATACATACACATATATATATATATATATATATATATATATATATATATATATATATATATATATATATATATATATATATATATGTGTGTGTGTACCCTGCCTTCCGCCCGATTGTAGCTGAGATAGGCGCCAGCGCCCCCCGTAGAAAATGGATGGATGGATGGATATATATATGTGTGGGAAAAATCACAAGACTACTTCATCTCTACAGAACTGTTTCATGAGGGGTTCCCTCAATCATCAGGAGATTTTAATGGAAGCATTCACATACAATGGTTTATATAGGGCACAGAGTGGGTGGGTATAGGCAGGCGTAGGGGCGTGGTGATTGGCTCATGTGTTACCTAGGAAGTGTTTCCGTCTGTGGCGGCATGTTGTAATGATTTCACTGCGCTTGTTGAGAGATGACAGGTCTGGATGATATATAATAGACAGTTTCTCTTTTAAGCATAGGTTGTATCTTTTATTACCACTGTTGTAAGGTGTGCTGGATGCAAGAATTTGCCATGTTATTGAATGTTCAACATTATTGTTCCAAATGTGCTTGCTGAGTTCTGTAGAATTCCGCAGAGTCTGGTTTCTGAAGGAGTCCCTGTGATTATTCCATCTGGTTTTAAACGCTCCTTCGGTTAATCCTACGTACGTGTCGGATGTGTCAATGTCCTTGTAGGTTACCTTTGCTTGGTATACGACTGATGTTTGTAAGCACCCCCCGTTGAGAGGGCAATCAGGTTTCTTGCAACAGTTACATTCCTTATTGGTTTCAGAGTCGTTTAGTCTGGGGGTAGGCAGTCCTTTTGCAATTGCTTTGTTGTGGTTTCAAATGTTTTGTTGTATGTTATTCAAACAGCTGTAGCTCAATTTAATGTTGTTCTTGTTGAATATTTTTCTTAGGGTGTTGCCTTTGGGGAAGTGTTTGTCGATCAGAGTGAGGAACTTGTGGCCGATATTGGTTGAGACGTACAAACATATATATATATCCATCCCCATCCCATCCATTTTCTACCGCTTATTCCCTTTCGGGGTCGCGGGGGGCGCTGACGCCTATCTCAACTACAATCGGGCGGAAGGCGGGGTACACCCTGGACAAGTCGCCACCTCATCGCAGGGCCAACACGGATAGACAGACAACATTCACACTCACATTCACACACTAGGGCCAATTTAGTGTTGCCAATCAACCTATCCACAGGTGCATATCTTCGGAAGTGGGAGGAAGCCGGAGTACCCGGAGGGAACACACGCAGTCACGGGGAGAACATGCAAACTCCACACAGAAAGATCCCGAGCCTGGATTTGAACCCAGGACTGCAGGAACTTCGTATTGTGAGGCAGACGCACTAACCCCTCTGCCACCATGAAGCCCATATATATATATATATATATATATATATATATATATATATATATATATATATATATATATATATATATATATATATATATATATATATATATATGGGCCCTGCGATGAGGTGGCGACTTGTCCAGGGTGTAACCCCGCCTTCCGCTTTAATACAATTGAAAGGTACTTTGAATGCTCCAGGATAACGAAACATTTTGGACAATTCCATGCTCCCCAACTTTGTGGGAACAGTTTGGAGCGGGCTCATTCCTCTTCCAACATGACTGTGCACCAGTGCACAAAGCAAGGTCCATAAAGACATGGATGGCAGAGCCTGGTGTAGATGAACTTGACTGGCCTGCACAGAGTCCTGACCTGAACGCGTCAGAACACCTTTGGGATGAATTATAACAGAGACTGAGAGCCAGGCCTTTTCAACCAATATCAGTGTGTGACCTCACTAATGCGCTTTTGGAAGAATGGTGGAACATTCTTATAATCACACTCCGCGACCTTGTTGACAGCCTTCGCAGAAGAGTTGAAGCTGTCATAGCTGCAAAAGGTGGACCGACAACATATTGAACCCTGTAATTGAGAATTTGTCCTTGAATGATGGTTTTCACTCCGTTCATTGTGTTAATCATAACATTTTTGTCTCGGGGCTTTTAATTCCTTTTGCCTGCACAGCTATCTTGTTTGTTGGACTTATTTTGTTGCACATTAAAATCATCCTTTATTCTCCCTTTTCAACAGTAATTAAAAATCAAACCGGGTTAAACGGATCGCTACTACTGTGATTGAGAATTTGTCCTTGAATGATGCTCTTCAATCCATATTTCATGTCTTTCATTTTTAGTCTTCTGCCCGAATACATCTAAAAGCCAGGACTGAACTGGTGATAAACAATGCAATTAATTAGTGCGGCTCTCCGATAATGACAACATAGTTTAATTAAAACGGGAAATTAAAAAGCATGGCCCTAATTTCACCCACAATTCTACAAAACTTTTTTTTTTCTTATTAAAATAACTTTTGCAACCACATTTCTGTCCTAGCCTGTGGTCACCTATCGGAACATATTCCTGTTATGTTTACTTTAAGGATTAACATTAGTAGGATGAATATATAAAAGAATAATTGTGTAATGGTTTTACGACATTTTTTTTTTTTTTTCCTCTCTGGCACTCATCGAGGGTGGACGCTCCCCTTTCCTCTCCCTTATCTCTCCTGCTTGCTTCTTTTTTTTTGTCTTGTCTTAACTTTCTTGATTGGAGGATGCGGGAAGAACTTTGGATTACATCGGACTGTCTACCCCGCACGTTTGAGGACCAGTCATAGACAATTTAGAGTGAAAAGCAACATTTATTTTCACTCGCATACAAATCATTCTAACTTGGATTGTTTCCCTGGCTTCAAGACTCTCCTGAAGGACACTGCAGCGAAGACACAACAAACTCACGGACACACACCTGTTTCTGTTGACTTTGGACAAGCGACTACACAATACATCAAGGCCGCGGAACAGAGACACATCCACAAAAAAATATACGCCACACATACACACCCCCACCACCTCAACCCAACGCCCTCGACGCAAATCCCGTAGGGGTGATGAATGGATGGTCAGGCGCCAGAGCGCTGCAGCCTACCACCATCACCTTGAACTACCTTCCCTCTTTTGCTAGATATCTCGAGATCCATCCATCCATCCATCTTCTTCCGCTTATCCGAGGTCGGGTCGCGGGGGCAACAGCCTAAGCAGGGAAACCCAGACTTCCCTTTCCCCAGCCACTTCGTCTAGCTCTTCCCGGGGGATCCCGAAGCGTTCCCAGGCCAGCCGGGAGACATAGTCTTCCCAACGTGTCCTGGGTCTTCCCTGTGGCCTCCTACCGGTTGGAGGTGTTCGGGTGGCATCCTGACCAGATGCCCGAACCACCTCATCTGGCTCCTCTCCATGTGGAGGAGCAGCGGCTTTACTTTGAGTTCCTCCCGGATGGCAGAGCTTCTCACCCTATCTCTAAGGGAGAGACCCAAACTCATTTGGGCCGCTTGTACCCGTGATCTTATCCTTTCGGTCATGACCCAAAGCTCATGACCATAGGTGAGGATGGGAACGTAGATGGACCGGTAAATTGAGAGCTTTGCCTTCCGGCTCAGCTCCTTCTTCACCACAACGGATCGGTACAACGTCCGCATTACTGAAGACGCCGCACCGATCCGCCTGTCGATCTCACGATCCACTCTTCCCTCACTCGTGAACAAGACTCCTAGGTACTTGAACTCCTCCACTTGGAGCAGGGTCTCCTCCCCAACCTCGAGATGTACGTTGTAATATGTATATGTGCTTTGCTATAGAGGTTTTTTTTCCCACTCCAGACTGGGCCCCCTTAGGAGCCCAGTCTAGATTGTATTTTTTTTACTCATCCTTCCCCAGGGTTGACCTTTTTCCCATCTTTTACGGGGCGCCTTATGGCGACGCCTCGGTGTTCTTGTTCTGTAACCCTGTACACTGTTTGTAATATGTATATGTTTTCACTATGGAGGTTTTTTTTTCCCACTCCAGACTGGGCCCCCTTAGGAGCCCAGTCTAGATTGTACTTTTTTACTCATCCTTCCCCAAGGTTGACCTTTTTACCATCTTTTACGGGGTGCCTTATGGCGACCCATTGGCGTTCTTGTTCTGTAACCCCGTACACTGTTTGTTTGTCTAATCTTGAACAGGTTTGTGCTGAAAACAACGTTTTGTTGTACTTGTGCAATGACAATAAAGATTTATCCTAAAATGATAAATGATAAATGGGTTGTACTTGTATAGCGCTTTTCTACCTTCAAGGTACTCAAAGCGCTTTGACACTACTTCCACATTTACCCATTCACACACACCTTCACACACTGATGGAGGGAGCTGCCATGCAAGGCACTAACCATCAGGAGCAAGGGTGTAGTGCAGGGGTCAGGAACCTTTTTGGCTGAGAGAGCCAAGAAGCCAAATATTTTAAAACGTATTTCCGTAAGAGCCACATAATATTTTTTTTTAACACTGAACACAAATAAATGCGTGCATTTTTAAGTAAGACCAACATTTCTAGAGTACAATAGGTCTCTTATTCTTTGTAATAACATTGTTATTCTAAAGCTAACTGTGGTGGGGGCGTGGCCTGCCGGCCTGCAGTGAACTGGGATGTTGCCAGGACCGGCCTCGGAATAGGCGACAGGTGCGTAGATGGCCCACCTGGGCCTTTTTATCTGATCACCTGTCGCTCTGTTATAAGCAGCAGCCAGGAGGAGAGACGGGGTGAAAGGCTGGAGCCAGAGTGTGAGTGAGAACGAAAGAGAAAAAGACAATTGCTGGAAAGCAACTGAGAGACTTATTGAAAAATAAAACAATATTGTAACCCTGAAGCAGGCTCTCATGTCGGTGCTTGGGGGTCCGAAGAACACCCAGGAGGGCAAGCCGCACACTTTAAAACAAATTTCTGAACAGGTGCGGTAGCAAACGGATGGATGGATTAAAAATGCATGAGAATGTTTTATATTTTGAACATTATTTTTAACACTGTGATTACAAGTGGAATTATTCATTATTTATCATGTTAAGCAATGCCAGCTCAGATTTATCCGAGAGCCAGATGCAGTCATCAAACGAGCCACATTTGGCTCCTGAGCCATAGGTTCCCTACCCCTGGTGTAGTGTCTTGTTTAGGACACAACGGACGTGACGAGGTTGGTACCAGGTGGGGATTGAACCAGGGACCCTCGGGTTGCGCACGGCCACGCCGTCCCTATCCTATCCAATCCTATGTTTATTGCTCTTCGTCAAAAAACAATACCAGGATTTTTAGGTCTTGGGTTTAAGTTTCTAATTGTAATGAACCACAAACGCAATAAAAAAAACTGGATCCATACACGATCGGGCGCAACTTGTACCGTAAAATGTAAATGATGATACACTCGCACCGAGGAAAGATTGCGTTTTCCGGCGTCACGCGGGGTTACTTAAAGCTCGTTAACAAATACGGGAAAAGTGCGGCGGCGTGGTGAGATAAAGCCGGCTCCACGGAGCTCTCTGGACGTAGTGGATAGTGTGTAGGTCAAGCTACTATCGCACAGGACCAGTGACAGGAAAAGAGTAATGGCTGACTGCACTTTTCCATTTCACAGACCTCACCTAATGTCACTCTCAAGGACTGACCTTTTACAGGCTTTTCAGTTACAGTCAAAAACATGCTCTAATTGGCATCTAATTTCCGGTAGAGTCTGGGCAATATGGCAAAAAAAATATCACAATTATTTATCACAATATTTTTTATGATTGTCCGAATACCGTTGCATCCTTATTGTTTACTACTGAGGTACACAATATTGCCAAAAAGTATTTGGCCACCTACCTTGACCCACATATGACCTTGAAGTGCCATCCCATTCCTAACCCATAGGGTTCAATATGGTGTTGGGCCACCTTTCGCAGCTATTACAGCTTCAACTCTTCTGGGAAGGCTGTCCACAAGGTTGCGGAGTGTATTTATAGCAATTTTCCACCATTCTTCCGAAAGCACATTGTTCTAATTCATCCCAAAGGAGTTCTATCAAATTCATGACAGGACTCCCTGCAGGCCAGTCAAGTTAATCCAAATCAGACTCTGTCATCCATGTCTTTAAAGTACCAAAGTACCAATGATTGTCACACACACACTAGGTGTGGCGAAATTATTCTCTGCATTTGACCCATCACCCTTGATCACCCCCTGGGAGGTGAGGGGAGCAGCGCCCGGGAATCATTTATGGCCATCCAATTCCTAACCCATAGGGTTCAATTACAGCTATTACAGCTTCAACTCTTCTGGGAAGGCTGTCCACAAGGTTGCGGAATGTATATATAGCAATTTTCCACCATTCTTCCAAAAGCGCATTGTTTTAATTAATCCCAAAGGAGTTCTAACAAGTTCAGGTCAGGACTCCCTGCAAGCCAGTCAAGTTAATCCAAATCAGACTCTGTCATCCATGTCTTTAAAGTACCAAAGTACCAATGATTGTCACACACACACTAGGTGTGGCGAAATTATTCTCTGCATTTGACCCATCACCCTTGATCACCCCCTGGGAGGTGAGGGGAGCAGTGCCCGGGAATCATTTATGGCCATTCAATTCCTAACCCATAAGGTTCAATATGGTGTTGGGCCACCTTTCGCAGCTATTACAGCGTCAACTCTTCCGGGAAGGCTGTCCACAAGGTTGCGGAGTGTATTCATAGCAATTTTCCACCATTCTTCCGAAAGCACATTGTTCTAATTCATCCCAAAGGAGTTCTATCAAATTCATGACAGGACTCCCTGCAGGCCAGTCAAGTTAATCCAAATCAGACTCTGTCATCCATGTCTTTAAAGTACCAAAGTACCAATGATTGTCACACACACACTAGGTGTGGCGAAATTATTCTCTGCATTTGACCCATCACCCTTGATCACCCCCTGGGAGGTGAGGGGAGCAGCGCCCGGAAATCATTTATGGCCATCCCATTCCTAACCCATAGGGTTCAATTACAGCTATTACAGCTTCAACTCTTCTGGGAAGGCTGTCCACAAGGTTGCGGAATGTATATATAGCAATTTTCCACCATTCTTCCAAAAGCGCATTGTTTTAATTCATCCCAAAGGAGTTCTAACAAGTTCAGGTCAGGACTCCCTGCAAGCCAGTCAAGTTAATCCAAATCAGACTCTGTCATCCATGTCTTTAAAGTACCAAAGTACCAATGATCGTCACACACACACTTGGTGTGGCGAAATTATTCTCTGCATTTGACCCATCACCCTTGATCACCCCCTGGGAGGTGAGGGGAGCAGTGGGCAGCAGTTGAGTTTATACCAAAATGGATACATGGATGATACAGCAGAGGATTGGGAGAATGTCATGTGGTCAGATGAAACCAAAATAGAACTTTTTGGTATAAACTCAACTCGTCGTGTTTGGAGGAAGAAGAATACTGAGTTGCATCCCAAGAACACCATACCTACTGTGAAGCATGGGGGTGGAAACATCATGCTTTGGGGCTGTTTTTTCTGCTAAGGGGACAGGACGATTGATCCGTGTTAAGGAAAGAATGAATGGGGCCATGTATCCTGAGATTTGGAGCCAAAACCTCCTTCCATCAGTGAGAGCTTTGAATGGTTGACCAAATACTTATTTTCCACTATAATTTACGAATACATTTTTTAAAATTCCTACAATTTGAATTCCTGGATTTTTTTTCCACATTCTGTCTGTCACAGTTGAAGTGTACCTAAGATGAAAATTACAGACCTCTGTCATCATTTTAAGTGGGAGAACTTGCACAATCGCTGGCTGACTAAATACTTTTTCGCCCCACTGTATGTAAAATCCATTAAATTAAGGGGTTTTAAGTAAATACCAGCTCCTTAGCAGAAAAACAGCCCCAAAGCATGATGTTCCCACCCCCATGCTTCACAGTAGGTGTGGTGTTCTTGGGATGCAACTCAGTATTCTTCTTCCTCCAAACACGACGAGTTGAGTTGATACCAAAATGGATACATGGATGATACAGCAGAGGATTGGGAGAATGTCATGTGGTCAGATGAAACCAAAATAGAACTTTTTGGTATAAACTCAACTGGTCGTGTTTGGAGGAAGAAGAATACTGAGTTGCATCCCAAGAACACCATACCTACTGTGAAGCATGGGGGTGGAAACATCATGCTTTGGGGCTGCTTTTTCCGCTAAGGGGACAGGACGATTGATCCGTGTTAGGAAATGATGAATGGGGCCATGTATCGTGAGATTTGGAGCCAAAACCTCCTTCCATCAGTGAGAGCTTTGAATGGTTGACCAAATACTTATTTTCCACCATAATTTACAAATAAATTCTTTAAAATTCCTACAATGTGAATTCCTGGATTTTTTTTTCACATTCTGTCTCTCACAGTTGAAGTGTACCTATGATGAAAATGACAGACCTCTGTCATCATTTGAAGTGGGAGAACTTGCACAATCGCTGGCTGACTAAATACTTTTTCGCCCCACTGTATGTAAAATCCATTAAATTAAGGGGTTTTAAGTAAATACCAGCTCCTTAGCAGAAAAACAGCCCCAAAGCATGATGTTTCCACCCCCATGCTTCACAGTAGGTATGGTGTTCTTGGGATGCAACTCAGTATTCTTCTTCCTCCAAACACGACGAGTGTAGTTGATACCAAAATGGATACATGGATGATACAGCAGAGGATTGGGAGAATGTCATGTGGTCAGATGAAACCAAAATAGAACTTTTTGGTATGAACTCGACTTGTCGTGTTTGGAGGAAGAAGAATACTGAGTTGCATCCCAAGAACACCATACCTACTGTGAAGCATGGGGGTGGAAACATCATGCTTTGGGGCTGTTTTTCTGCTAAGGGGACAGGACGATTGATCCGTGTTAAGGAAAGAATGAATGGGGCCATGTATCGTGAGATTTGGAGCCAAAACCTCCTTCCATCAGTGAGAGCTTTGAATGCTTGACCAAATACTTATTTTCCACTATAATTTACAAATAAATTTTTTTAAATTCCTACAATTTGAATTCCTGGATTTTTTTTCCACATTCTGTCTCTCACAGTTGAAGTGTACCTATGATGAAAATGACAGACCTCTGTCATCATTTGAAGTGGGAGAACTTGCACAATCGCTGGCTGACTAAATACTTTTTCGCCCCACTGTATATCTAATGATAATTTGATTAGGAATTTTTAATAGAAATTGTGGGTGAACCAGACCCACCACAAAGTACCATGTTCATTTCTCTCCGTCTCAGAGCCAGACTCTCTCCGCCCCTTACAGCTTGCTTGAATGCACACGAGATAGCTTATCGATTCCCTCATTGGCGTACACTGCTGACAAATCTTTCAAAAGCTTAATTCAAAGCAGGCTGAAAATAAGATTACTGATTTTATCACCTGGCTGCAGACAGTATGCGAGGGAAGAAAGAGGAGACAAAACACATCAAAATGAAAAAGGACTGCCAGCTCGATAGGAGCAGCCTATGCGGATCACCGTGCACTCCGGGGGGATTTTTTTTTTTTTTTTTTTAAAGGGAGAGAGACCCAGAACTTTCAGTGAAGTTGTAAATAATGGCAAAGTGCTTAATGGCCCACATATATCCTCTCTGACAGCTGACACAGCGTGATGCAAGGGAGGAAAATCAGTAATAAAGGTGGGAAGAAAATCTATTTTGTAGTTGTTTCCAGAGCATTAACCTGCGTCATTGGAAAACAATATTGCAGTTTGGCTATTCTTCCAATATAAATGTAATTAAATCATGCCACCGATATTTAGGAGGAACCCATGCCTTAGAACGTGGGTCTGTGAGACCGATTTTTTAGGCTTCTCAGGTGGAACATCAAAATAACATTAGAGCTAGCCCGCCGGTATTATACAGCGGCGGTACTATTCTAACACCTATTACTCATACTTGCCAACCCTCTACATTTTCCCGGGAGACTCCCGAATTTCAGTGCCCCTACCGAAAATCTTCTGGGGCAACAGTTCTCCCGAATTTCTCCAGATTTCCCCCCAGACAACAATATTGGGGGTGTGCCTTTTTATTTTATTTATTTATTTATTAATCAATCCAACAAAACAACACATAACAATGCAATCAAATTCCAAAACCGAACCCGACCCAGCAACACTCAGAACAGCAACAAGGACACACAAACACGACACGGCAAAATTCTAAAAGCAGTGAAACAAAAACGAATATCATCAATATTAGTAACAATTTCAAAATAGCAGTGATTAAAAATCCCTCATTGATATTATCATTAAAAAACGTTAATACAAAAATTAATAAAAAAAAAAAAATGAACAATGCATCGCATCTCATAAGCTTGATAATACACTGTGTCCAATATTTTACACAAAGATATAATAAGTCATATTTTGGTTCATTTAATACTTAAAGGGGAACATTATCACAATTTCAAAAGGGTTAAAAACAATAAAAATCAGTTCCCAGTGGCTTGTTTTATTTTTGGAAGTTTTTTTCCAAATTTTACACCTCCCGGAATATCCCTTAAAAAAAGCTTTAAAGTTCTTGATTTTCGCTATTTTCGATGCGACTGTCCATTTCCCTGTGACGTCATACAGGGCTGCCAATACAAACAACATGGCGGTTACCACAGCAACATATAGCGACATTAGCTCGGATTCAGACTCGGGATTTCAGCGGCTTATGCGATTTAACAGATCACGCATGTATTGAAACAGATGGTCGGAGTATGGAGGCAGATAGCGAAAACGAAATTGAAGCTATTGAGCAAATAGCTATTGACGCTATTCGGCCATAGCGTGGGTGTACCTAATGAAGTGGCCCATAGCATGGCTGCCTTATTAGCATCGCCGGTAAAATATGCGGACCAAACGATCAGGACTTTCGCATCTTGTGACACTGGAGCAACTTAAATCCGTCGATTGGTAAGTGTTTGTTTTGCATTAAATGTGGGTATCTAGTTTCAAATGTACATACAGCTAGCGTAAATAGCATGTTAGCATCGATTAGCGTAGCATATTAGCATCGATTAGCTGGCAGCCATGCTGCGACCAAATATGTCTGATTAGCACATAAGTCAACAACATCAACAACATTTACGTTTGTGATTTCGTTGACTTAATGGTTGCAAATGCATCTGCAGGTTATCCATACATCTCTGTGCCATGTCTGTCTTAGCATCGCCGGTCAAATGTGAAGACACTCTGGTACATTCAATGGGGGTCTGGCGGCAGATTTCTTGCCAGTGGTGCAACTTGAATCCCTCCCTGTTAGTGTTGTTACACCCTCCGACAACACACCGACGAGGCATGATGTCTCCAAGGTTACAAAAAATAGTCGGAAAAAACGGAAAATAACAGAGCTGAGACCCGGTGTTTGTAATGTGAAAATGAAAATGGCGGGTGTGTTACCTCGGTGACGTCACGTTCTGACGTCATCGCTACAAGACCGATAAACAGAAAGGCGTTTAATTCGCCAAAATTCACCCATTTAGAGTTCGGAAATCGGTTAAAAAAATACATGGTCTTTTTTCTGCAACATCAAGGTATATATTGACGCTTGCATAGGTTTGGTGATAATGTTCCCCTTTAAAACAAATATCAATAATGGATCCCATAGTCCAATATATGACTCATTATTATCCAAACTAAATGCAGTTTTTTCTACTGATATCATCTCCATAGCTTGTGTATACCAGTCAGTGTGAGTTGGACTATCAACATTCATCCATTTTTTAGATATCACCCGTTTTGTTAGTATGCATATTGCCAGAAATGCATTTTTACTCTTTGATGACACGTTACTAAATTGATGGAGATCCCCAAGAATACAAGTTTGCATTGTCATTGGGATGTTTATATTAAGGAATGTGATTGCTTCTTTTGTTGTTTTCAACCATAACTCTTTTATTCTCTGACATTCCCACAATAAACGAACACGAGTTCCCTCAGCTGCCCGACACCTCGTACATAACTTGTTATCTACTACACCAATTATAAACAGCCGAAAAGATGTAAAATACAATCTATTCAATATCTTAAATTGAGTCAGCTTATCTTTAATGTTTCTAAAGGGCTTATTGGCATTTTTCCACATATCATTCCATGATATGTCTCTTTCATCCTATATGTTTAAGTCCATCATCCTTTTCCGAACACATGCATCATTCGTGGAAATTTTATCCCAGCACCACTCACGGCTAAAAGTTGTCCGATTTAATCGCATAATTACGCAGTATTCTGGACATCTGTGTTGCTGAATCTTTCGCAATTTGTCCAATTAATAATGGAGACGTCAAAGAAGAATGCTGTTGGTGGAAAGCGGTGTATTTCGGCCAGCTGTAGCAACACAAACACAGCCGGTGTTTCTTTGTTTGTTGTGAAGCTTTAATATGGAACAGAGCGGTCAAACGAACATGTTTCTCTACCATATGTCAACTGGCAGGTTTCGGAAAAAAAAATGGTGGTAATAAGTCGGCTCTTACCGTAAACATGAGCGGAGCTTGTGTCAATCTTCCTGCAGCAGCTGTCAAAGAGGCAGCTGCGACTTTCTTGGCTCCTCCGTGGCTTCACTCAGAGACACTGGCGGTCGCCGCATCCCTCCAACTTTCAGGTATGACTTTATAATCTCACTAAAACACTAGTAACACAATAAGCAGATAAGGGATTTTCCAGAATTATCCTAGTAAATGTGTCTAATAACATCTGAATCGCTCCTGCCGTCGTCTTATTTTTTTTTCTTTCTTCTAGTCCTTCATTCTCACTATCCTCTTCCACGAATCGTTCATCCTCGCCCCAATTAATAAGGAAATTGTCGCTTTCTCAGTCAGAATCGCTCGCGCTGCTGGTGGCCATGATTGTAAACAATGTTCAGATGTGAAGAGCTCCACAACCCGTGACGTCACGCGCACATCGTCTGGCAAGGCTTTTTTATTAGCAACCAAAAGTTGCAAACTTTATCGTTGATGTTCTCTACTAATTCCTTTCAGCAAAAATATGGCAATATCGCGAAATGATCAAGTATGACACATATAATGGACCTGCTATCCCCGTTTAAATAAGAAAATGTAATTTCAGTAGGCCTTTAAACGTTCTCTACAACCTGTCGTCACGTAATATATGAGGCTTTTACACACACACAAGTGAATGGTCAACAGCCATGCAGGTCACACTGAGGGTGGCCGTAAAAACAACTTCAACACTGTTACAAATATGCGCCACACTGTGAACCCACACCAAACAAGAATGACAAACACATTTTGGGAGAACATCCGGACCGTAACACAACATAAACACAAATACCCAGAAACCCTTGCAGCACTAACTCTTCCCAGACACTACAATAATTGGGGCGGCATAGCTCGTTTGGTAGAGTGGCCGTGCCAGCAACTCGAGGGTTGCAGGTTCGATTCCCGCTTCCGCCATCCTAGTCACTGCCGGTGTGTCCTTGGGCAAGACACTTTACCCACCTGCTCCCAGTGCCACCCACACTGGTTTAAATGTAACTTAGATATTGGGTTTCACTATGTAAAGCGCTTTGAGTCACTAGAGAAAAGGGCTGTATAAATATAATTCACTTCACTTCACTTCACAATATACACCCGCCCGCTACCACCAAACCCCGCCCACCTCATTATTTTATTTTCAAATGTATAAGCCTGTGGAAAAAGTTAATGTTGATATTTACCTCAGAATCTGCAAACAGAAAAGAGGCAATATTGTTTTTATTAAAATTTTATTTGATAAATCATTGATGTTTTTTCGTTTGTTTTTTTAAAGTGGATTTTGCACTATTAAGTTATATAAGCTTTGCTTGTTCCATATTCACGTTAAAGCAAATGAGTGTATCGAACTGAGCAATAATTTAAGTTTTATTCATACACTTTCTATTGCTACTTCAAGGCTTGAATGTTTGATTCATTCAGTATTGTTATTGTATTTTCAAATTTAATATTAGCCTGTGGAAAAATGTATTTTGATATTTGCCTCAGAAGGCTGCAAATCGAAAAAAGGCATTCATTTTTTATTTACATTTTATTTGATATGCCATTGATATTTTTAAATTATTATTATTATTATTATTATTTGAAACTGGATTTTGCATGTCACTATAAAGTTATACAAGCCTTGCCTGCTCAATATTCAATGCAAAACTTCTTTGGGTCCATACTGATCCTTCCATTGAACGTGCTTATTCTCTCCACAAGGTCCGAGTGTAGTGGGTGGGAGGTGTTGTCCAAAACTCCGAGCCATTATGGACAACACCTCCCACCCACGACACTCGGACCTTGCAGAGAGAATGAGCACGTTCAGTGGAAGGATCAGACTCCCTAAATGCAACACGGAAGGACACAGGAGGTCCTTCATACCGACAGCCATCAGACTGTATAATGCATATGTTCCTTAACTGCACTTAAATGTAGAATATATGTAAAATATATTTATAGTATTCATATACACTGTGGTGCTGAATTTCCCCCAGGGATCAATAAAGTACTTTCTATTCTATTCTATTGAAAATTTAATTTGTTCAACCTCGGCCTGCAGCTTTATTTTTAAATTTTGGCCCACTCTGTGTTTGAGTTTGACACTCCTGATGTACATCTTAAGTTGTTCAACAGTCCGGGGTCGTCGTCGTTGTATTTTAAGCTTCATATTGCGCCACACATATTCTACGGGAGACAGATCTGGACTACTGGCCCTCTTTTACTACGAAGCCATGTTTTTGGAACGTTTGACTTGGCATCGTCTTGCTGAAATAAGCAGGGGCGTCCATGATAACGTTGCTTGGATGGCAACATATGATGCTCTAAAACCTGTATGTACCTTTCAGCATTAATGGCGCCTTCACAGATGTGTAAGTTAGCCATGCCTTGGGCACTAATGCACCCCCATACCGACACAAATGCTGGCTTTTGAAATTTGCGCCTATAACAATCCGGATGGTTCTTTTCCTCTTTGACACAACGTCCACAGTTTCCAAAAAACTATTTGAAATTTGTAAATGTCACACCACAGAACACTTTTACACTTAGCATCAGTCCATCTGAAATGAGCTCGGGCCCAGAGGTGGCGGCGGCGTTTCTGGGTGTTGTTGATAAAAGGCTTTTGCTTTGCATAGTAGAGTTTTAACTTGCACTTAGAGATGAAGCGACAAACTGTAGTTACTGACAGTGGTTTTCTGAAGTGTTCCTGAACCCACGTGGTGATATCCTTTCCACACTGATGTCGGTATTTGATGCAGTACCGCCCGAGGGATCAAAGGTCTGTAATACCATCGCTTACGTGCAGTAATTTCTCCAGATTCTCTGAACCTTTTGATGAATTTACGGACCATAGATGGTAAAATCCCTAAATTCCTTGCAATAGCTCGACATCACACCGATGTCGGTTTTTGATGCAGTACCGCCTTAGGGATCGAAGGTCACGGGCAATCAGCCTTGCTGCTTACGTGCAGTGATTCCTCCAAATTCTTTGAACCTTTTGATGATGTTACAGACCGTAGATGGTGCAACAGCTGGTTAAAAAAACGTTTACAGTTCGAACATTAAGTATCTTGTCTTTGCAGTCTTTTCAATTGAATATTGGTTGAAAAGGACTTGCATTTTGTAAATCTGAGAGCATAAAAGGATGAAGGCCGCTTGAATAAGAGTCCATTCTCTGAGAATAAATATTAAAATATATTTCCTGCAGTGGGGGCATCACTAATAAAACTATGATAACTGGTACGATACTGCTTACTTGTCCGAGTGGTCAACTGGACTGTCGGCAACAAGAGTGGATCCACTGACCCCCCCCACCCCCCCCCCCCCCCTATCAATCCAGATGCCGTGGGGCAGATTAGGTCCCTGACATATGTGCCACTGGTCTCCGTATAGTCCATTTTAAAAGCTCTGATCTCCGGTGAAGTTGGAAGGACGTCAGCCGTGTGGCCATCTGGTGGAACCCAATACAAAGCTCACCAACAAGGTCGGGCGCCATCCCCATAAACCCTTTTAATCTGGATTAAAACGTTAGAGGCATCATGGCTGACAGTCTTTAATCATTTTGATGGGCGGTTAAAACCAAACTCTTCTCATGAAAGCCACACTCGTGACGCACCCGACGGTCGACGTTTTCCGCAGAAGCAGCCAAACAGATACGGATAGGGATATCATCCTGAGAACCAGCGTCCTTTTGGTTTATTTCTATTGTTACGGAAAGAAATCGCTCGTTTACGGAAAGCAAAATGTCCACTGCAGAGGACATTGGTTCCCAGGATATGGTGTGCAGAGGTTAAAGGGGAACATTATCACCAGACTTATGTAAGCGTCAATATATACCTTGATGGTGCAGAAAAAAGACCATGTATTTTTTTAAAGGGGAACATTATCACAATTTCAAAAGGGTTAAAAACAATAAAAATCAGTTCCCAGTGGCTTGTGGTATTTTTTTGAAGTTTTTTTCAAAATTTTACCGGTCCCGGAATATCCCTAAATAAAGCTTTAAAGTGCCTTATTTTCGCTATCTTCGAAACCACTATCCATTTCCCTGTGACGTCATACAGTGCTCCCAATACAAACAACATGGCGGTTACCACAGCAAGATATAGCGACATTAGCTCGGATTCAGACTCGGATTTCAGCGGTTTAAGCGATTCAACAGATTACGCATGTATTGAAACAGATGGTCGGAGTATGGAGGCAGATAGCGAAAACGAAATTGAAGCAATTGAGCGAATAGCTATTGACGCTATTCGGCCATAGCATGGGTGTACCTAATGAAGTGGCCCATAGCATGGCTACCTTATTAGCATCGCCGGTAAAATGTGCGGACCAAACGATCAGGACTTTCGCATCTTGTGACACTGGAGCAACTTAAATCCGTCGATTGGTTAGTGTTTGTTTCGCATTAAATGTGGGTATCTAGTTTCAAATGTACATACAGCAAGCATGAATAGCATGTTAGCATCGATTAGCTGGCAGTCAACATCCACAAAACTCACCTTTGTGATTTCGTTGACTTAATGGTTGCAAATGCATCTGCCGGTTATCCATACATCTCTGTGCCATGTCTGTCTTAGCATCGCCGGTCAAATGTGAAGACACTCTGGTACATTCAATGGGGGTCTGGCGGCAGATTTCTTGCCAGTGGTGCAACTTGAATCCCTCCCTGTTAGTGTTGTTACACCCTCCGACAACACACCCACCAGGCATGATGTCTCCAAGGTTCCAAAAAATAGGCGAAAAAACGGAAAATAACAGAGCTGAGACCCGGTGTTTGTAATGTGAAAATGAAAATGGCGGGTGTGTTACCTCGGTGACGTCACGTTCTGACGTCATCGCTACAAGACCGATAAACATGTTTAATTCGCCAAAATTCACCCATTTAGAGTTCGGAAATCGGTTAAAAAAATACATGGTCTTTTTTCTGCAACATCAAGGTATATATTGACGCTTACATAGGTTTGGTGATAATGTTCCCCTTTAACCGATTTCCGAACTCTAAAATGGTGAATTTAGCGATGAAAATGCCTTTCAATTGTTCGCTGTCGGAGCAATGACCTTTCACCCGTGACGTCACAACAGGAAGCAATCCGCCATTTTCTAAAACACATTACACACACCAAGTCAAATCAGCTCTGTTATTTGCCGTTTTTTCGACTGTTTTCCGATATCTTGGAGACATCATGCTTAGTCAGTGTGTTGTCGGAGGGTGTGACAACACTAACAGAGACGGATTCAAGTTGACTTACGTGGAGTGTGCTAATCAGACATATCAATGGTCACGGCATGCTAATCGATGCTATTTAGGCTAGCTGTATGTAGCTGTATGCCTCATTTGCACCCACCCTTTCCCTCCACCCACATTTAATGTCAAACTAACACATACCAATCGACAGATTCAAGTTGCACCAGTGGTCAAAAGATGCGAGAGTCCCTCGTTTGTTATGCACACTTTACCGACGATAGTGATGCTGGCACAGAGATTTGTGGATATCCTGCGACACTCAAAGCAGATGCATTTCCAACGATAAAGTCAACAAAATCACAAAGGTGAGTTTTGTTGATGTTATTGACTTATGTGTAGTGTGCTAATCAGACATATTTGCTCACGGCATGACTGCAAGCTAATTGATGCTAACATGCTACTGAAGCTAGCCGTATGTACATATTGCAACATTATGCCTCATTTGTAGCTATATTTGCATCCAGCCTTTCCCTATACCCAAATTTAATGCCAAACAAACACATACCAATCGACAGATTCAAGTTGCACCAGTGGTCAAAAGATGTGAAAGTCCCTCGTTTGTTATGCACACTTTACCGACGATAGTGATGCTACGACAGAGATGGCACAGAGATGTGTGGATATCCTGCGACACTCAAAGCAGATGCATTTCCAACGATAAAGTCAACAAAATCACAAAGGTGAGTTTTGTTGATGTTATTGACTTATGAGTAGTGTGCTAATCAGACATATTTGCTCACGGCATGACTGCAAGCTAATCGATGCTAACATGCTATTGAGGCTAGCTGTATGTACATATTGCATCATTATGCCTCATTTGTAGCTATATTTGCATCCAGCCTTTCCGTCCACCCACATTTAATGCCAAACAAACATATACCAATCGACGGATTTAAGTTGCACCAGTGGTCAAAAGATGCGAAAGTCCCTCGTTTGTTCTGCACACTGTAACGATGACAGCTATGCTACGACAGAGATGGCACAGAGATGTGTGGATATCCTGCGACACTCAAAGAAGATGCATTTCCAACGATAAAGTCAACAAAATCACAAAGGTGAGTTTTGTTGATGTTATTGACTTATGTGTAGTGTGCTAATCAGACATATTTGCTCACGGCATGACTGCAAGCTAATTGATGCTAACATGCTATTGAGGCTAGCTGTATGTACATATTGCATCATTATGCCTCATTTGTAGCTATATTTGCATCCAGCCTTTCCCTCCACCCACATTAAATGCCAAACAAACACATACCTATTGACAGATTCAAGTTGCATCAGTGGTCAAAAGATGCGAAAGTCCCTCGTTTGTTATGCACACTTTACCGACGATTGTGATGCTACGACAGAGATGGCACGGAGATGTGTGGATATCCTGCGACACTCAAAGCAGATGCATTTCCAACGATAACGTCAACAAAATCACAAAGGTGAGTTTTGTTGATGTTATTGACTTATGTGTAGTGTGCTAATCGGACATACTTGCTCACAGCATGACTGCAAGCTAATCGATACTAACATGCTATTGAGGCTAGCTGTATGTACATATTGCATCATTATGCCTCATTTGTAGCTATATTTGCATCCAGCCTTTCCCTCCACCGAAATTTAATGCCAAACAAACACATACCAATCGACAAATTCAAGTTGCACCAGTGGTCAAAAGATGCGAAAGTCCTTCGTTTGTTATGCACACTTTACCGATGATAGTGATGCTAGGACAGAGATGTGTGGATATCCTGCGACAATCAAAGCAGATGCATTTCCAATGCTAAAGTCAACAAAATCACAAAAGTGAGTTTTGTTGATGTTATTGACTTATGTGTAGTGTGCTAATCAGACATATTTGCTCACGGCACGACTGCAAGCTAATCGATGCTAACATTCTATTGAGGCTAGATGTATGTACATATTGCATCATTATGCCTCATTTGTAGCTATATTTGCATCCAGCCTTTCCCTCCACCCACATTTAATGCCAAACAAACACATACCAATCGACGGATTCAAGTTGCACTAGTGGTCAAAAGATGCAAAAGTCCCTCGTTTGTTATGCACACTTTACCAACGATTGTGATGCTACGACAGAGATGGCACAGAGATGTGTGGATATCCTGCGACACTCAAAGCAGATGCATTTCCAACGATAAAGTCAACAAAATCACAAAGGTGAGTTTTGTTGATGTTATTGACTTATGTGTAGTGTGCTAATCAGACATATTTGCTCACGGCATGACTGCAAGCTAATCGATGCTAACATGCTATTGAGGCTAGCTGTATGTACATATTGCATCATTATGCCTCATTTGTAGCTATATTTGCATCCAGCCTTTCCCTCCACCCACATTTAATGCCAAACAAACACATACCAATCGACGGATTCAAGTTGCACCAGTGGTCAAAAGATGCCAAAGTCCCTCGTTTGTTATGCACACTTTACCGACGATAGTGATGCTACGACAGAGATGGCACAGAGATGTGTGGATATTATGCGACACTCAAAGCAGATGCATTTCCAACTATAAAGTCAACAAAATCACAAAGGTGAGTTTTGTTGATGTTATTGACTTATGTGTAGTGTGCTAATCAGACATATTTGCTCACGGCATGACTGCAAGCTAATCAATGCTAAAATGCTATTGAGGCTAGCTGTATGTACATATTGCAACATTATGCCTAACTTGTAGCTATATTTGCATGTAGCCTTTCCCTCCACGCACATTTAATGCCAAACAAACACATACCAATCGACAGATTCATGTTGCACCAGTGGTCAAAAGATGCGAAACTCCCTTCCTTGTTATTCATATTTTACCGACGATAGCGATGCTACGACAGATGTGTGGATATCCTGCGACACTCAAAGAAGATGCATTTCCAACGATAAAGTCAACAAAATCACAAAGGTGAGTTTTGTTGATGTTATTGACTTATGTGGAGTGTGCTAATCAGACATATTTGGTCACGGCATGACTGCAAGTTAATCGATGCTAACATGCTATTGAGGCTAGCCGTATGTACATATTGCATCATTATGCCTCATTTGTAGCTATATTTGCATCCAGCCTTTCCCTCCAACCACATTTAATGCCAAACAAACACATACCAATCGACAGATTCAAGTTGCACCAGTGGTCAAAAGATGCAATCGTTGGTTAGAAGGCGATCGCCGAATTCGACCTTGTTGCCGCTGTCTGTCGTGATATGGCTCACTAGCTTCCGTTTCTTCTTCAATTTCATTTTCGCTATCTGCCTCCACACTCCAACCATCCGTTTCAATACATGCGTAATCTGTTGAATCGCTTAAGCCGCTGAAATCCGAGTCTGAATCAGAGCTAATGTCGCTATATCTTGCTGTTCTATCCGCCTTGTTTGTTTGTATTGGTATCCCGCAGTGACGTCACAGGAAAATGGACAGGAGGATATAGCGATGCTGAAAATCAGGCACTTTGAAGCCGTTTTCCGGGATATTGCGTGATAGGTAAAATTTTGAAAAAAACTTCGAAAAATAAGATAAGCCCCTGGGAACTGATTTTTATTGGTTTTAACCCTTCTGAAATTGTGATCATGTTCCCCTTTAAATATTCACGGACCATTGGAACGCCAGAGAACTTACCATAGAACGAGAGCTTTCCTTTCACTGTGTTCATTCCCCTGGAATTCTCGGCCACACACTCGTATGTTGCAGCATCCTCCTGTTGGAAGTAAGGGATTTCCAGCACGCCGCTCGCTTTCCTCATGTCCACCTTCCTCGGGAAAGGTGTGGCGTCCACTTTTCTCCAGCTAATGGAAGGCACAGGGCTAGGGGACAGAATACAAGCATTTTGTATAATTAACTTATTTTCCAGTTTTTTTATTTTTATTTTTATAAATCCTCTAGATCAGTGGTGTCAAACTCAAATACAGAGCGGGGTTTGGTGGTAGCGGGGGTGTATATCGTAGCGTCCCGGAAGAGTTAGATGCAAGGGGTTCTGGGTATTTGTCCCGTTGCGTTTATGTTGTGTTAAGGTGCGGATGTTCTCCCGAAATGTGTTTGTCATTCTTGTTTGCTGTGGGTCCACAGTGTGGCGCATATTTCTAACAGTGTTAACCTTGTTTATACGGCCACCCTCAGTGTGACCTGTATGGCTGTTGACCAAGTATGCCTTGCATACACTTGTGTGTGTGTTTCTGAGCCGTATATATGATGTATATTACGGCCCGCCCCCAATATTATTGTCCGGGTGGAAATCAGGAGAAATTCGGGAGGGTCACTGAACTTCGGGAGTCTCCCGGGAAAATTGGGAGGGTTGACGAGCATGAGTATTAGCGGTGAATGTATAAGTATGTGATAAGATGGAAATATCAGCATAAACATTACCTCGTAGTAATAATACAGTAATGTATTCCTGCTCTGGAGTTTCATGTTTAAAAATGAAATGTGTTTAAAATGTACAAAACGTAGTGTTTGGCAATCTGTTATTCTAATAGCTTCATATTTTTCACTCGCTTTCTTTACTTTGTTTTATGCTTCTTGAGCATGGGTGTCAAACTCTGGCCCGCGGGCCAAATATGGCCCGCCGTGTAATTTAATTTGGCCCTTGATGCAACATCAAATTAACATTATCGCTGGCCCGCCGATATTATACAGCCGCATTCACCGCTAATTCTCATACTTGTCAACCCTCTCGATTTTCCCAGGAGACTCCCGAAGTTCAGTGCCCCTCTCGAGTATCTCTCGAGGAAACCATTTTCCCGAATTTCAACCGATTTCCACCCGGATAACAATATTGTGGGCGTGCCTTAAAGGCCCTGCCTTAAAGCGTCCTCTACAACCTGTCGTCACGTCCGCTTTTACTCCATACAAACAGCGTGCCGGCCTAATCACATAATATATGCAGCTTTTAAACACACACACGAGTGAATGCAAGGCATACTTGGTCAACAGCCATACAGGTCACACTAAGGGTGGCAGTATAAACAACTTTAACACTGTTACAAATGTGCGCCACACTGTGGACCAACACCACACAAGAATGACAAACACATTTCGGTAGAATATCTGCACCGTAACACAACATTAAAAAAATACCCAGAACCCTTTGCAGCATTAACTCTTCCGGGACGCTACAATATACACCCTCCGCTACCACCACTATTAAGATTTTGCACTGTTAAGTTATAAAAGTGTTGCTTTTTTCATATTTAGTGTTAAAGCAAATCAGCTTAGCAAACCGAGCAATAATTAATGTTTTATTTGTGCACTTTCTCTTGTTACTTCAAGACTTAAATGCTTGATTCATTCATTAATGTTATTTTATTTTCAAATGTATTATTAGCCTGTGAAAAAACTTTATTTTGATATTTACCCCAGAAGGCTGCAAATAGAAAAGAGGCATTCAATTTTTATTTAAATTTTATTTGATACGCCATTGAATTTTTTTATTATTATTATTTGAAACTAGAGTTTACATGTCACTATAAACTTATATAAGGCTTTCTTGTTCAATATTCAATGCAA
Source organism: Nerophis ophidion (assembly GCF_033978795.1). Lineage (NCBI taxonomy): Eukaryota > Metazoa > Chordata > Actinopteri > Syngnathiformes > Syngnathidae > Nerophis > Nerophis ophidion. The sequence goes on from NC_084626.1 coordinate 23,402,439, forward strand.
AACTTGTTTGGGTCCCTATTAAAAGGTTCATTTGTTCAACCTTGGCCCGCCGCTTTGTTCAGTTTTAAATGTTGGCCCACTCTGTGTTTGAGTTTGACAGCCCTGCATTAAACCATATCCAATTGTATTTAAAATTCCGCAAAATATGTGAAAATACCTTCTGAACATCACAAAATTCTACAAATTCCGTCAGCCATTGTGAATATTCTTCTCCGAATACCCGCTTCTGCACTCTGACCACATTACCAGATCAGTCGTACTGGGAATATTCAAAAATTAATAAGACATGTAGAAAGAAATGTGCTGTCTATCATTCACAATCCATGTATAAGAGAAGTACACTTTTCTTTTTTTATACTTTCTAAGTCGTAAATAAATGATCGAATAAAAAATCCGCTCACAATAATGGAGTCAATGGGGGCTTTCTATTTCTACCTGCACCGAGTAAACGGCGAGACAGGTATAAAACGGGGTTGGATGAGTTGCGACAGCAGGTGGGGACACCAATCACTAAACAGAAACTGGTGTATAAGTTCAGCAACCAAATGTAAAGAAAGGAAAGTGCGCTGAAACAGAATTAGACTTAAACATAGGAGAACTATAACAAACACAAAACAATAACTGACAAAACAAGTTGAATTAGTAAGGTTGTCAATAGTTAATTGCGAAATATGCAGGGATTCACGGCACAATGAAGCCTTTTACAGGTGTTCTGGTCTATAATAATGTATATAATTCCTAGAGCCCAAAACAAGTCTGCGGGCTATAGAGCGTTTTCCGTTCGGGCTCCAGTACTCTGGAATGCCCTCCCGGTAACAGTTCGAGATGCTACCTCAGTAGAAGCATTTAAGTCTCATCTTAAAACTCATTTATATACTCTAGCCTTTAAATAGACCTTCTTTTTAGACCAGTTGATCTGCCGCTTCTTTTCTTTCTCCTATGTCCCCCCCTCCCTTGTGGAGGGGGTCCGGTCCGATGACCATGGATGAAGTACTGGCTGTCCAGAGTCGAGACCCAGGATGGACCGCTCGCCTGTGTATCGGTTGGGGACATCTCTACGCTGCTGATACGCCTCCGCTTGAGATGGTCTCCTGTGGACGGGACTCTCGCTGCTGTCTTGGATCCGCTTTGAACTGAACTCTCGCGGCTGTGTTGGAGCCACTATGGATTGAACTTTCACAGTATCATGTTAGACCCGCTCGACATCCATTGCTTTCGGTCCCCTAGAGGGGGGGTTGCCCACATCTGAGGTCCTCTCCAAGGTTTCTCATAGTCAGCATTGTCACTGGCGTCCCACTGGATGTGAATTCTCCCTGCCCACTGGGTGTGAGTTTTCCTTGCCCTTTTGTGGGTTCTTCCGAGGATGTTGTAGTCGTAATGATTTGTGCAGTCCTTTGAGACATTTGTGATTTGGGGCTATATAAATAAACATTGATTGATTGATTGATTGATAATCAAGCAGGAATCATCATCATTCCCGCAATTAATGCAGAAGTTTCATTTCTTAAAGTAATACTACATGAATTTCTTGTAAAAGCTGAATATCACAGAGTTCATACTATTATTGCCATATTGGCAACAACACAATTAATTCAAAATCCCTTGACATTTTGTAATTTGATGGTTAGAATTTGACTAAATTTGTACTTAAAAGGGACATTTGTAATTTAGTTGAAGTAGAATGTGGGAAGGAAGACAACATTTAAGGCTTTTTCCGGATCAAACTGCCCTTGGTCACACTAACGTTATGGTCATACAAAATGTTAAAGGGCTTATTAGGTCCCCCTTGCTGAATATTTCAAAACTGCAGGATTTACGTCAGACCCCAGTGAGTAAAAAGTCAAACCTTTTAACTTTAATCATATTATGAAAAAACGTTCAGATCCGAGTCTGCGCTCACACTTGAGGTTTGTTAGGCGGGTCAAGTCCAAAAATATCTGTACTGTGTGTGCACTTTGGGGTGGTTCAATACTACACGGTCTAGCTCCATCCTATCTTGCCGATTGTATTGTACCATATGTCCCGGCAAGAAATCTGCCTTCAAAGGACTCCGGCTTATTAGTGGTTCCCAGAGCCCAAAAAAAGTCTGCGGGCTATAGAGCGTTTTCATTTCGGGCTCCAGTACTCTGGAATGCCCTCCCGGTAACAGTTCGAGATGCCACCTCAGTAGAAGCATTTAAGTCTCACCTTAAAAGTCATTTGTATACTCTAGCCTTTAAATAGACTCCCTTTTTAGACCAGTTGATCTGCCGTTTCTTTTCTTTTTCTTCTATGTCCCACTCTCCCTTGTGGAGGGGGTCCGGTCCGATCCGGTGGCCATGTACTGCTCGCCTGTGTATCGGCTGGGGACATCTCTGCGCTGCTGATCCGCCTCCGCTTGGGATGGTTTCTTGCTGGCTCCGCTGTGAACGGGACTCTCGCTGCTGTGTTGGATCCGCTTTGGACTGGACTCTCGCGACTGTGTTGGATCCATTATGGATTGAACTTTCACAGTATCATGTTAGACCCGCTCGACATCCATTGCTTTCCTCCTCTCCAAGGTTCTCATAGTCATCATTGTCACCGACGTCCCACTGGGTGTAAGTTTTCCTTGCCCTTATGTGGGCCTACCGAGGATGTCGTAGTGGTTTGTGCAGCCCTTTGAGACACTAGTGATTTAGGGCTATGTAAGTAAACATTGATTGATTGATGTAAGAGGGGATATTTAAAAAAAAATAAGGGCAATTCCTGGCTTTTGTCAAGTTGAACTCTTTTTTTTCCTGCCATTTAAATATGTCATTTATAAAAGTATGTTAAAAATATGAATATAATATTAATATAGCTGTGAAGATGAAATAATAAAGTTCCTTGAATTAAACTAAGAAAGTTTAAAGTCCTACTGAAAGCCACTACTAGCGACCACGCAGTCTGATAGTTTATATATCAATGATGAAATATTAACATTGCAACACATGCCAATACGGCCGCTTTAGTTTACTAAATTACAATTTTAAATTTCCCGCCAAGTGTCCTGTTGATAACGTCGCGGAATGATGACGCGTGCATTTGACGTCACCGGTTGTAGCGGACATTTTTTTCCTGCCCGATCCAAGCTACAAGTAGTCTGCTTTAATCGCATAATTACACAGTATTCTGGACATCTGTATTGCTGAATCTTTTGCAATTTGTTCAATCAATAATGGAGACGTCAAAGAAGAAAGATGTAGGTGGGAAGCGGCATGGCGTAGTGCAGGGGTCGGGAACCTTTTTTGGCTAAGAGAGCCAAGAAGCCAAATATTTTAAAATGTATTTCCGTAAGAGCCATATAATATTTTTTTTTTTACACTGAACACAACTAAACGTGTGCATTTTTAAGTAAAACCAACATTTTTAGAGTATAGTAGGTCTCAATTTACCGGTCGATCTACGTTCCCATCCTCACCTATGGTCATGAGCTTTGGGTCATGACCGAAAGGATAAGATCACGGGTACAAGCGGCCCAAATGAGTTTCCTCCACCCGGGTGGCGAGGCTCTCCCTTAGAGAGTTTTAATTTTCCTGAAGGAATCAATAAAGTACTATCTATCTAGATAGGGTGAGAAGCTCTGCCATCCGGGAGGAACTCAAAGTAAAGCCGCTGCTCTTTCACATGGAGAGGAGCCAGATGAGGTGGTTCGGGCATCTGGTCAGGATGCCACCCGAATGCCTCCCTAGGGAGGTGTTTAGGGCACGTCCAACCGGTAGGAGGCCACGGGGAAGACCCAGGGACTGGTTGGGAAGACTATGTCTCCCGGCTGGCCTGGGAACGCCTCGGGATCCCCCGGGAAGAGCTAGACCAAGTGGCTGGGGAAAGGGAAGTCTGGGTTTCCCTGCTTAGGCTGTTGCCCCCGCGACCCGACCTCGGATAAGCGGAAGAAGGTGGATGGATGGATGGATGGAAGTCTCTTATTCTTTGTAATAACATTGTTATTCTGAAGCTAACTGTGGAGGGGACGTGGCCTGCAGCGAAGCGGGGTGTGCCAAGACCGGCCTGGAAGTCAGTGACAGGTGCGTAGATGGCCCACCTGGGCCTTGATATCTAATCACCTGTCGCTCTGTTATAAGCAGCAGCCAGGAGGAGAGACGGGGTTGGGGCTGGAGCCAGAGCGAGAACGAAAGAGAAAAGGACAATTGCTGGAAAGCAACTGAGAGACTTATTGAAAAATAAACCAATATTGTAACCCAGAAACAGGCTCTCATGTCGGTGCTTGGGGGTCTGAAGAACCCCCAGGAGGGCAAGCGCCACACTAACCAATGAAAAATAAATAACTTCTTACCAACAGGTGCGGTAGAAAAACAGTTGGATGGATTAAAAATGCATGAGAATGTTTTATATTTTGAACATTATTTCTAACACTGTGATTACAAGTGGAATTATTCATTATTTATCGTGTTAAGCAATGTCAGCTCAGATTTATCTGAGAGCCAGATGCAGTCATCAAAAGAGCCACATCTGGCTCTAGAACCATAGGTTCCCTACCCCTGGGCTAGTGGGTAGAGCGGCCGTGCCAGAAACCTGAGGGTTGCAGGTTCGCTTCCCGCCTATTGACATCCAAAAAAGCGCTGCCGTTGTGTCCTTGGGCAGGACACTTCACCCTTGCTCCCGGTGCCGCTCACACTGGTGAATGAATGATGAATGAATGATAGGTGGTGGTCGGAGGGGCCGTAGGTGCAAATTGGCAGCCACGTTTCCGTCAGTCTACCCCAGGGCAGCTGTGGCTACAGATGTAGCTTACCACCACCAGGTGTGAATGAATGATGGCTTCCCACTTCTCTGTGAGCGCTTTGAGTATCTAACAATAGAAAAGCACGATATAAATCTAATCCATTATTATTATCATTATTGCAGCCACCTTTAGGTGAAGCTTTACTATGGAACAGAACGGTCAAGCGAACATGGTTCCCGACCACATGTCAACCGGCAGGTTTCGGTGAGAAAATGGTCGCAATAAGTCTGCTCTTACCATAGACATGAGTGGAGCTCGTGTCCTCCTGCAGCTGTGGACTTTTACCTCCTCCCACCGGAGACACTGGCGGTCACCACACCCCTCCGACTTTAAGGTAGCATATAATCTCACTAAAACACTAGTAACACAATAGGCAGATAAGGGATTTTCCAGAATTATCCTGGTAAATGTGTCTAATAACATCTGAATGGCTCTCACTGGGGCGGTATAGCTCGGTTGGTAGAGTGGCCGTGCCAGCAACTTGGGGGTTGCAGGTTCGATTCCCACTTCCGCCATCCTAGTCACTGCCGTCGTGTCCTTGGGCAAGACACTTTACCCACCTGCTCCCAGTGCCACCCACACTTGCTTAAATGTAACTTAGATATTGGGTTTCACTATGTAAAGCGCTTTGAGTCACTAGAGAAAAGCGCTATATAAATATAATTCACTTCACTCACTGCCCTCGCCTTTTTTTTTTTCTTTCTAGTCCTTCACTCTCACTATCCTCATCCACGAATCGTTCATCCTCGCTCAAATTAATGGGGAAATTGTCGCTTTCTCGGTCCGAATCGCTCTAGCTGCTGGTGGCCATGATTGTAAACAATGTGTGGATGTGAGGAGCTCCACAACCCGTGACGTCACGCGCACATCGTCTGCTACTTCCAGTACAGGCAAGGCTTTTTTATTAGCGACCAAAAGTTGCAAACTTTATCGTCGATGTAATTTGACATTTAACTTTAAAACGTAGTTGGATTAGTGGCGACAGCAGGTGGGGACACTGATCACTAAACTTTTAACTTAGCATACAAAACCAACTCAGCCTGGTTCTACCAGTTCAGATTTCACGAAATGCTTTTAAAAAAATAACTTATATGTCATTTCTGCATGTTTTTATACCAATCCCATGCCAGACCTTGTCCCGGGCGGTTTAGCTCGGTTGGTAGAGTGGCCGTGCCAGCAACTTGGGGGTTGCAGGTTCGATTCCCACTTCCGCCATCCTAGTCACTGCCGTCGTGTCCTTGGGCAAGACACTTTACCCACCTGCTCCCAGTGCCACCCACACTGGTTTAAATGTAACTTAGATATTGGGTTTCACTATGTAAAGCGCTTTGATTCACTAGAGAAAAGCGCTATATAAATATAATTCACTTCACTCACTGCCCTCGCCTTTTTTTTTTCTTTCTAGTCCTTCACTCTCACTATCCTCATCCACGAATCGTTCATCCTCGCTCAAATTAATGGGGAAATTGTCGCTTTCTCGGTCCGAATCGCTCTAGCTGCTGGTGGCCATGATTGTAAACAATGTTCAGATGTGAGGAGCTCCACAACCCGTGACATCACGCGCACATCGTCTGCTACTTCCGGAACAGGCAAGGCTTTTTTTTATTAGCGACCAAAAGTTGCGAACTTTATCGTCGATGTAATTTGACATTTAACTTTAAAACGTAGTTGGATTAGTGGCGACAGCAGGTGGGGACACTGATCACTAAACTTTTAACTTAGTATACAAAACCAACTCAGCCTGGTTCTACCAGTTCAGATTTCACGAAATGCTTTTTAAAATATAACTTATATGTCATTTCTGCATGTTTTTATACCAATCCCATGCCAGCCCTTGTCCCGGGCGGTTTAGCTCGGTTGGTAGAGTGGCCGTGCCAGCAACTAGGGGGTTGCAGGTTCGATTCCCACTTCCGCCATCCTAGTCACTGCCGTTGTGTCCTTGGGCAAGACACTTTACCCACCTGCTCCCAGTGCCACCCACACTTGTTTAAATGTAACCTAGATATTGGGTTTCACTATGTAAAGCGCTTTGAGCCACTAGAGAAAAGCGCTATATAAATATAATTCACTTCACTCACTGCCCTCGCCTTTTTGTTTTTTTTTCTAGTCCTTCACTCTCACTATCCTCATCCACGAATCGTTCATTCTCGCTCAAATTGATGGGGAAATCGTCGCTTTCTCGGTCTGAATCGCTCTAGCTGCTGGTGGCCATGATTGTAAACAATGTGTGGATGTGAGGAGCTCCACAACCCGTGACGTCACGCGCACATCGTCTGCTACTTCCGGTACAGGCAAGGCTTTTTTTTATTAGCGACCAAAAGTTGCGAACTTTATCGTCGATGTAATTTGACATTTAACTTTAAAACGTAGTTGGATTAGTGGCGACAGCAGGTGGGGACACTGATCACTAAACTTTTAACTTAGTATACAAAACCAACTCAGCCTGGTTCTACCAGTTCAGATTTCACGAAATGATTTTTAAAATATAACTTATATGTCATTTCTCCATGTTTTTATACCAATCCCATGCCAGCCCTTGTCCCGGGCGGTTTAGCTCGGTTGGTAGAGTGGCCGTGCCAGCAACTAGGGGTTGCAGGTTCGATTCCCACTTCCGCCATCCTAGTCACTGCCGTTGTGTCCTTGGGCAAGACACTTTACCCACCTGCTCCCAGTGCCACCCACACTGGTTTAAATGTAACTTAGATATTGGGTTTCACTATGTAAAGCGCTTTGAGTCACTAGAGAAAAGCGCTATATAAATATAATTCACTTCACTTCACTGCCCTCGCCTTTTTTTTTTTTTTTTCTAGTCCTTCACTCTCACTATCCTCATCCACGAATCGTTCATTCTCGCTTAAATTAATGGGGAAATCGTCGCTTTCTCGGTCTGAATCGCTCTAGCTGCTGGTGGCCATGATTGTAAACAATGTTCAGATGTGAGGAGCTCCACAACCCGTGACGTCACGCGCACATCGTCTGCTACTTCCGGTACAGGAAAGGCTTTTTTATTAGCGACCAAAAGTTGCGAACTTTATCGTCGATGTAATTCGACATTTAACTTTAAAACGTAGTTGGATTAGTGGCGACAGCAGGTGGGGACACTGATCAATAAACTTTTAACTTAGTATACAAAACCAACTCAGCCTGGTTCTACCAGTTCAGATTTCACGAAATGATTTTTAAAATATAACTTATATGTCATTTCTGCATGTTTTTATACCAATCCCATGCCAACCCTTGTCCCGGGCGGTTTAGCTCGATTGGTAGAGTGGCCGTGCCAGCAACTAGGGGGTTGCAGGTTCGATTCCCACTTCCGCCATCCTAGTCACTGCCGTTGTGTCCTTGGGCAAGACACTTTACCCACCTGCTCCCAGTGCCACCCACACTTGTTTAAATGTAACTTAGATATTGGGTGTCACTATGTAAAGCGCTTTGAGTCACTAGAGAAAAGCGCTATATAAATATAATTCACTTCACTCACTGCCCTCGCCTTTTTGTTTTTTTTTCTAGTCCTTCACTCTCACTATCCTCATCCACGAATCGTTCATTCTCGCTTAAATTAATGGGGAAATCGTCGCTTTCTCGGTCTGAATCGCTCTAGCTGCTGGTGGCCATGATTGTTAACAATGTGTGGATGTGAGGAGCTCCACAACCCGTGACGTCACGCGCACATCGTCTGCTACTTCCGGAACAGGCAAGGCTTTTTTTTATTAGCGACCAAAAGTTGCGAACTTTATCGTCGATGTAATTTGACATTTAACTTTAAAACGTAGTTGGATTAGTGGCGACAGCAGGTGGGGACACTGATCACTAAACTTTTAACTTAGTATACAAAACCAACTCAGCCTGGTTCTACCAGTTCAGATTTCACGAAATGCTTTTTAAAATATAACTTATATGTCATTTCTGCATGTTTTTATAGTCCTTGTCTCGGGTGAAAACGCATGAGGACTTCTGCTAACATAAGGGGAGAAAAAAAAAAAAAAAAAAAAAAGGGAGCGCCGAGGGTGCATGAGAAAACCTTTCCTTTCTAGTAATATCGGTCCTTTTATATGCAAGGTAGTGTGCCGAGCCTGATGCAAGTGTTGCCTTACTTTCCCAACGCGAAGCACTCCAGCTTCACCGTGGACCCTTTGGCAACGTGAACGACCTCGGGAAACTGAACTTCAATCTTTGGCTCGTACTCGCCCATCACACCTGCGGGGAGGAGGGGAGAAATGCAAATCAGTAATTCAGCTGCTTGAGAACCTTTTCATTTGTGCGCCACGTTTAATAACTTCAAGGCGTAGTAGGAAAAAAAACAGAAAAAAGACAAAGCAGACAACATAGGGCGGGCCGCGATCTCCGTATTGTTGCTAGACAACACGTGAAAAAGCCTTTCAAAAACCTCCCAATTTCTCATGCCTCTGTCACAAAATCATTTTCTCTGAAAAAAAAAAAAAAGGAGGCAACTCGACAGCGGATATGAGACACGACTTTGACAATTTAGAGATAATGTCAACTCTTCTGAACCAGAGATTTGTTCCCTGTGAATCCAAAGAGGTGCTGTCAGTGTGTCCACAAAGCATCTCAGCTTGATTAAATGATTCCCCTCGTGCGGCAGAAGACGACCAATCTCAGTTAAGGCTGCTTTCAGTGTGCTCTAAGACAGTGTTTTTTTAACCACTGTGCCGCGGCAAACAAGTGTGCCGTGAGATTTTTTGTAAACCAGTAATTTTAGTCTGCAAATGATATGTTGTTAAGTGTCGGTGCTGTCTAGAGCTCGGCAGAGTAACCATGTAATATTCTTCCATATCAGTAGGTGGCAGAAACAGTAGATGTCGGAAACAGCGGGAGGCAGTGTGCAGGTAAGAAAGGTATCTAATGCTTAAACCAAAAATAAACAAAAGGTGAGTGCCCCTAAGAAAAGGCATTGAAGCTTAGGTAAAGTAATGCAGAGCAAAACTAAAACTGAACTGGCTACAAAGTAAACAAAAACAGAATGCTGGACGACAGCAAAGACTTACTGGGGAGCAAAGACGGCGTCCACAAAGTACATCCGAACACGACATGACAATCAACAATGTCCCCACGAAGAAGGATTAAAAACAACTGAAATATTCCTAAATATTCTTAAATTATATTCTTAAGGGAGGGCGTGGCGCAGTGGAAGAGTGGCCGTGCGCAACCCGAGGGTCCCTGGTTCAATCCCCACCTAGTACCGACCTCGTAGCGTCCGTTGTGTCTTGAGCAAGACACTTCACTCTTGCTCCTGATGGGTGCTGGTTAGCGCCTTGCATGGCAGCTCCCTCCATCAGTGTGTGAATGTGTGTGTGAATGTGGAAGTAGTGTCAAAGCGCTTTGAGTACCTTGAAGGTAGAAAAGCGCTATACAAGTACAACCCATTTATTTATTTATTTAAATGCTAGAACAAAGTAGATGCGGGAAATATCGCTCAAAAGGTAGACATGAAACTGCTACAGGAAAATACCAAAAATAGAGAAAAAGCCACCAAAATAGGAGGGCAAGACAAGAACTAAAACACTACACACAGGAAAACAGCAAAAAACTCAAAATAAGTCACGGCGTGATGTGACGGTACACCTACTTTGAGACAAGAGCTATAGTGATGCATGCTTGCTTATGCTTTAAATTCATATCCATCAATTGCGATCATGAATTTTTACCGTCAACTGAGTTTCATTTTTTTCATGATTTATGCTGGTGGTGTGCCTCCGGATTTTCTCAACAAAAAAATGTGCTTTAACTCAAAAAAAGGTTGAAAAACACTGCTCTAAGACAACAACTAACAGGAAACCCACCACGTGTGCTAAACAGAGTCGGCTAAATCAGAGAATCTTCACCTCAGGGACCCGGGGCCCACTCAAATATTATCACTGAACTAGTTATCCTACTCTTCATTTTTAATCATATTCAATACTAATCTAGTCTACATGCTGTTTGCAACCCTGTCAAGAGATAGAACTGTAGAATTGAAGACATTATCTGTAAATAAACAAACCAGCTGTTGTTTTAAGATATGAAAGTGTGTGTTAATGTGCGGAGAGAATGAATGAATGCTCAGACTCCCAAAAAGCAACACGGAACGAGACAGGAAGTCCCTCATTCCGGTAGTCATCAGACTGTATAATGCATATGTTCCTTTTTGACTGTACTTAAATCTATAATAGTCTGTATTTATACTATGCCAGCAACACGTAACAAAGATGTTGGGAAAGGTGGCAAAAAATACTGATAAAGTTGAGGAATGCTCATCAAACACTTATTTGGAACATCCCACAGGTGTGCAGGCTAATAGTCAAACAGTTTAAGAACGATGTTTCTCAAAGTGCAATTGCGAGAAATTTAGGGATTTCAACATCTACGCTCCATAATATCATCAAAAGGTTCAGAGAATCTGGAGAAATCACTCCACGTAAGCGGCATGGCCGGAAACCAACATTGAATGACCGTGACCTTCCATCCCTCAGTCAGCACTGTATCAAAAACCGACATCAATCTCAAAAGGATATCACCACATGGGCTCAGGAACACTTCAGAAAACCACTGTCACTAAATACAGATGGTTATTTTCCTCTTTGTTCCGGAGGACACCACGTCCACAGTTTCCAACTATAATTTGAAATGTGGACTCGTCAGACCACAGACCACTTTTCCACTTTGCATCAGTCCCTCTTAGGTGAGCTCGGGCCCAGCCAAGCCAGCGGTGTTCCTTAGTGTTGTTGATAAATGGGTTTGGCTTTGCATAGTAGAGTTTTAACTTGCACTTACAGATGTAGCGACCAACTGTAGTTACTGACAGTGGTTTTATGAAGTGTTCCTGAGCCCATGTGGTGATATCCTTTACACACTGATGTCTGTTTTTGATGCGGTACCGCCTGAGGGATCAACACTCTGTAATATCATCGCTTACGTGCAGTGATTTCTCCAGATTCTCTGAACCTTTTGAAGATTTTACGGACTGTAGATGGTAAAATCCCTAGCAATAGCTTGTTGAGAAATGTTGTTCTAAAACTGTTCGACAATTTGCTTACAAATCGGTGACCCTCACCCCATCCTTGTTTGGGAATTACTTAGCATTTCATGGAAGCTGCTTTTATAGCCAATCATGGCACCCACCTGTTCCCAATTAGCCTGCACACCTGTGGGATGTTCCAGATAAGTGTTTGATGAGCATTCCTCAACTTTATCAATACATATTGCCACCTTTCCCAACTATTTTGTCACGTGTTGCTGGCATCAAATTCTAAAGTTAGTTATTAGTTGTCTTTGTAGCATATTCAACTGAATATGGCTTGAAAATGCTTTGCAAATCATTGTATTCTGTTTATATTTACATCTGACACAATTTCCCCAAAAAAGTTGCAAGGGATAAACGCTTTTTCCGTGAAATGAAATGTAAAACTGCATCAATATACATGAATTTAAGATGCATCAATAATCGATTTTTAATCGAATCGTAGCTCTTGAATCATAATCGTGAGCTGCCCAAACATTCCCAGCTCTACTGTACATACGTTAAAAACTGCAACCTTGTTATACTAAGCATGACACGCAAATGTTGAATAACATCAATTATTTGGATGCAATAATTTTTAAACTACAATCCAAATAAAACAGTGCATTTTGCACATTGACAAACTGACTTATATACTGCAGAGACACAGTCAACACAATCTAATGATCTCTTTTTTGCATCGCATGATTCATTTATGCAGTAACTTTTTTTCCCACATCTGTGTTTGCTGAAGTAGAAATTGTAAGTTCACCAAGCTGATCAACAGTACTGATTAATTAATGCGTGGCAAGATATGTAAATGAATCTTTTTAGCTCATTAATTTGTCTTATCTTTTGGTGTTTTTTCAGTATTAGCATGATGAGCAGGTTGTCACCCCTCAAAAGATTTTCCAGCTAACGTCAGATCCGATTGATTTAAAAAAAAAATTATATTTCCCATATTACTATATAAATATGTATTTTAAATGGCATTTCCCCCCACTTACTGTCACTAATTATCACTCGTAGTTGCACATTCGTCATTTTGCATGGGTGCGTTAGGGGCTGAGCCAAGTCGACTGGGGCTCAGCCCCAGTAAAAAAAATAAAATTAAAAAAAAATAAATACAAACCCCGTTTCCATATAAGTTAGCAAATTGTGTTAGATGTAAATATAAACGGAATACAATGATTTGCAAATCATTTTCGACCCATACTCAGTTGAATATGCTACAAAGACAAGATATTTGATGTTCAAACTGATAAAAAAAAAATTTTGTGTGCAAATAATCATTATCTTTAGAATTTGATGCCAGCAACACGTGACAAAGATGTTGGGAAAGGTGGCAATAAATACTGATAAAGTTGAGGAATGCTCATCAAACACTTATTTGGAACATCCCACAGGTGTGCAGGCTAATAGTCAAACAGTTTAAGAACGATGTTTCTCAAAGTGCAATTGCAAGAAATTTAGTAATTTCAACATCTACGGTCCATAATATCATCAAAAGGTTCAGAGAATCTGGAGAAATCACTCCACGTAAGCGGCATGGCCGGAAACCAACATTGAATGACCGTGACCTGTATCAAAAACCAACATCAATCTCTAAAGGATATCACCACATGGGCTCAGGAACACTTCAGACAACCACTGTCACTAAATACAGTTGGTCGCTACATCGGTAAGTGCAAGTTAAAGCTCTACAATGCAAAACAAAAGCCATTTATCAACAACATCCAGAAATGCCGCCGGCTTCTCTGGGCCCGAGATCATCTTAGATGGACTGATGCAAAGTGGAAAAGTGTTCTGTGGTCTGAATAAAATCCTATTTTTATGGTTAATTTACTCTAAATTTCTACTGTAATTTTTCCATTTTTTTTAAATAGGTTATAAAACTGTAGAATTGAAGACATTATCTGTAAATAAACAAACCGCCTGTTATTTTAAGTAACATGCCAGTAATGACAAACTATGTATATTTTGTATTATTTTGACAGAAAAATACCAAATTAATTATACATATCATTTTCTGTTTTCTCAAATTACTTTCAAATTCATGTAAAATGACAGTAATCAACTTTCGTTAAATATGTAGCTTATTATATAAAAGTCTATGTCCATACTAACAGTCTAACAATTTTATATGTAATTTTAAGGTAAATCTTATTTTATGTAGCCTGTTATATAAAGTTTTATGCTCATACAAACAATTTAACATTTTTCTCTGTAGCATGACATACGTCGGTGACTGGAAGACATACTTGATCAACAGCCAACAGCCATACAGGTCACACTGAGGGTGGCCGTACAAACAACTTGAACACCGTTACAAATATGCGCCACTTTGTGAACCCACATCAAATAAGAATGACAAACACATTTCGCGAGAACATCTTCACCATAACACAACATAAACACAACAGAACAAATACCCAGAATCCCATGCAGCCCTAAATTTTCAGTGTTGCAAGATACACCCCCGCTATCACCAAACCCAGGCCACCTCAACCGATGCACGGAGGGGGGCGGTGATGTGTGTGTGTGGGGTAGCGGGGTTGTAGCCCATAGGAGTTAGGGCTGCATAGGATTCTGGGTATTTGTTCTGTTGTGTTCATGCTGTTTTACAGTGTGGATGTTCTCCCGAAATGTGTTTGTCTTTCTTGTTTGGTGTGGGTTCACAGTGTGGCGCATATTTGTAACAATCTTAAAGTTGTTTGTACAGCCACCCTCAGTGTGACCTGTATAGCTGTTGATCAAGTATGTCTTGCAGTCACTATTGTATGACAAAATGCGTCTAACTCGGCACGTTGTTTGTATGGTGAATGAGCGAACGCGACGGAAGGTTTTCGAGGACGATAAAGGCAGTGCTGTCACGGCACGCCCATAATATAATTGTCCGGGCGAACATCGGGACAATCCTTCGGTAAAATCGGGAGGATTGGCAAGTATGTTGCTAGGGCGGGATAGCCATTCAAAGAAGGTGAATCCACTTTGCACCAAGTTTCTGCATCCAGGGGCCCCAGGTAAATTGAGTTTGAGACCCCTGATCTTAACAATTCAGAAAAAAATCTGTAAAATAATGGTATTTTTCTGTGGACCTACCGGCATTGTCACTTCATTAGAGGTGGTTGATTGTAATAATTTGGAAAAACTCTAAAATAAAGGTATTTTTCTGCAGAACTGTTTGCATCGTCACTTTATTATAGGTGGTTGATTTTAATAATTTAGTAAAAATCTGTAGAATTACGATATTTTTCCGCAAAACGTTTCATGAATATTTCTGTAAATATAATGTTTTTATTATTTGGTTTTGCAATGTTTTACTTTAATTTTATGGTTTTCGTTTGGCAGCCGTAGCTGCCAGTAGATGACCGTTTTTTTTTTTTTTTACATATTTCATTTTTACAGTGTACCTATACTCCCCAGAATTCAACATTTTCCAGCTTAAGACTCAAAACACACCTATTCCGGACTGCTTATTCTTTGTAATCATCCTATCTTATCCATCTTTGTTGTTATTATTGTTATTTTTATCCAATTTGATTTTATTGTTTTGATTTTGTACGGTGTACTTGAGTGCCCAGAAAGGTGCCTTATAACTCTCCTGAAGGAATCAATAAAGTACTATATATCTATAAATAAAATATATAATTAGGGTCCGCAGGCCCATTGCAAAAAGACTCCACAGGAGTTTTTTTGCAATGGGCCAAGGACCCTATTGAAACTGTAAGGTTTTATTATTCTTTATTATTATTATTCTTTATTCCGCACCTTCGCACCCTAATTTGACCCCCTTAACATGCTTCAAAACTCACCAAATTTGACACACACGTCGGTCTGGCAAACCTTCCCAACTTATTAGGCAACCAAACCCCAAAAATCAAAATTGCGCACTAGCGCCCCCTAGGAAGAAACAAAAAACAGACTGCTTGTAACTTCCAGTAGCAATGTCGTAGAGACATGAAACAAAAAACTCCATGTAGGTCTGACTTAGACCTACATTTCCAATTAGAAACTTCTATACCTAAAATCAACAGGATTGGCAAAAATCCATTCAGAGAAAAATGTTCGCAAAAAAAATGCTATTTTTGCCTCTTTGAGCTGTAATTTGACCCCCTTAAAATTCTTCAAAACTCACCAAACTTGGCACACACATCAGGACTGGCTAAAATTGCGATTTAATGAAAAAAACCAAACCCCAAAATTAAAAAATGCGCTCTAGCGCAATTTTTGAATAAAACACAGAAAAAAACTGCTCCTAGGAAGAGAAAACAAGGGGCGGTTTAGCTCGGTTGGTAGAGTGGCCGTGCCAGCAACTTGAGGGTTGCAAGTTCGATTCCCGCTTCCGCCATCCTAGTCACTGCCGTTGCGTCCTTGGGCAAGACACTTTACCCACTTGCTCCCAGTGCCACCCACACTGGTTTGAATGTAACTTAGATATTGGGTTTCACTATGTAAAGCGATTTGAGTCACTAGAGAAAAAGCGCTATATAAATATAATTCACTTCACAACAGACAAAACTGCTTGCAACTTCCGGTAGGAATGTCGGACAGACATGAAACAAAAACCTCCATGTAGGTCTCACTTAGACCTACATTTTCATAATTGACATCCTTCAGCAAAAATCAACAGGAAGTTAATATTATTATTATTTTTAAAATTGTTTAAAATGAGTGGAGTTTTCCCCACACGGTCTAAACAGATTGAAATTGTTTTAGCGTCAACACATTCTGGCTCACGATTGTCCACCCTTCGGACAATTCCACCTCTTCTTTACTGCATTATGGGTCCCAGGGTGACTATAATTAGAGCTAATTCAGATTCTCATCACATCCGTCTCACGTTGGCATGTAACACTATCACACATGTTTGAGGACACAGGTGGAAGTGGGCAGGTAATTGTCTCATAGTGTAGTCTTAAGCAGTTAAAAGCATGCAGCCCCTTTTATATTTATTACATTTTTTAACATGTCCTTTCAAGCCAATCAGGCGACTCATATCCGCGATGCAGAATTGCTTTTCAAACCAGAAGTGCGGGATGTTTCTCTTGTTGCCTTATTTGTATTTGAATTCATTAAACGAATGTATTTGATGTTTGGAGCAGCTGAGCCGAGAAGAAAACAAGACTGTGGGGAAATTGCGGGGAGAAGAGGCGGATAAGACAGAGAAACAACAACAATAATGGGGCGGTATATAGCTCGGCCGTGCCAGCAACTTAAGGGTTCCCGGTTCGATCCCCGCTTGTTCATCCTAGTCACTGCCGTTGTGTCCTTGTGCAAGACACTTTACAATAGTACATACAAACACACAGTATGTCTCCATACACCGATTTATTTTTGTTTCCTTAATTTTGGCCAAAGGCGGCACATTTCAGTTTCTTACACATAATTGTTATTACATATGTTGGCCAGGGGGGGAGCACTTTTAAAACCGACACACAGTCAACTGGAAAAATCCCCTCCTTTTTGGGACCACTCTCATTTTGATACATTTCACCACCAGGGGTGCAAATGAGACATTCTCTATTAGATGCAATGGTTCTCAAGCACACACACACATCATCTCCGTAATATCGCTAAAATTCGCTCCATTTTGTCCACTAAAGACGCCGAGATCATTATCCAATGCGTTTGTTACGTCTCGCCTCGATTACTGTAACGTATTATTTTCGGGTCTCCCCATGTCTAGCATTAAAAGATTACAGTTGGTACAAAATGCGGCTGCTAGACTTTTGACAAGAACAAGAAAGTTTGATCATATTACGCCTGTACTGTATATACCTTTATATACATATATACATACATATATACCTATACTGTATATACCTTTATATACATATATACATACATATATACCTATACTGTATATACCTTTATATACATATATACATACATATATACCTATACTGTATATACCTTTATATACATATATACATACATATATACCTGTACTGGCTCACCTGCACTGGCTTCCTGTGCACTTAAGATGTGACTTTAAGGTTTTACTACTTACGTATAAAATACTACACGGTCTAGCTCCATCCTATCTTGCCGATTGTATTGTACCGTATGTCCCGGCAAGAAATCTGCCTTCAAAAGACTCCGGCTTATTAGTGATTCCTAGAGCCCAAAAAAAGTCTGCGGGCTATAGAGCGTTTTCCGTTCGGGCTCCAGTACTCTGGAATGCCCTCCCGGTAACAGTTCGAGATGCTACCTCAGTAGAAGCATTTAAGTCTCACCTTAAAACTCATTTGTATACTCTAGCCTTTAAATAGACCTCCTTTTTAGACCAGTTGATCTGCCGCTTCTTTTCTTTTTCTCCTATGTCCCCCCCTCCCTTGTGGAGGGGGTCCGGTCCGATGACCATGGATGAAGTACTGGCTGTCCAGAGTCGAGACCCAGGATGGACCGCTCGCCTGTATCGGTTGAGGACATCTCTACGCTGCTGATCCGCCTCCGCTTGGGATGGTTTCCTGTGGACGGGACTCTCGCTGCTGTCTTGGATCCGCTTTGAACTGAACTCTCGCGGCTGTGTTGGAGCCACTATGGATTGAACTTTCACAGTATCATGTTAGACCCGCTCGACATCCATTGCTTTCGGTGGGGGTTGCCCACTTCTGAGGTCCTCTCCAAGGCTTCTCATAGTCAGCATTGTCATTGGCGTCCCACTGGATGTGAATTCTCCCTGCCCACTGGGTGTGAGTTTTCCTTGCCCTTTTGTGGGTTCTTCCGAGGATGTTGTAGTCGTAATGATTTGTACAGTCCTTTGAGACATTTGTGATTTAGGGCTATATAAATAAACATTGATTGATTGATTGATACACACACACACACACACATACACGCACACACACACAGTGATTCCAAACCAATTATTTTATACCGAAGCACTTGGTTTTTAACACAATTCACTTTGCATTCATCCACTCCCGTGCGAGCCCCCTAATCAAGCACATTAGCGCTTCGGCATTTGCTTGTGCCGCGAAATGTGTCCAATTTGCAAAATTAATACCATGGAAGTATTTCTAAGGGGTTTGGCATTATTGTTTGATCCCATAAACTAATTTGGAGGATGTTTATATAAGCTGGTGATCCTAGTGAATATTTGGGTCATACATGATCCTATTTTACAAGGCATGGTATAATAACATGCATGAGAGTCCATCTTGGTCCACTATTTTGCTTGGATCAACAGAAATCAAAGCGAGCGACTATGGTTCAGTGCTTTGATGTGTCCCAACTGACGACATTAGTGTTTTTAAATTAGAGTTGTGGTTGGCAGCTTGCAGTACACACACTCATCATTGGGATGAGTGTCCTATTGATTGTGGCCCTTAATTATTTATTCCAACCAGGGATTTTTTTTTTTTTTTTTAGGAATTTCTGATTTACACAAGATAAGAACCAGACATAGGGGCTAAAACTCCACTGATAATGGTAATGTTAGCAAATTTCACTTCAACCATACGTGTGATTGTCTATGGATTTTTCCACATACAGATTACTGTAATCTCTGGGCATTCAATTGATTGTAAGTGTGGTCTTCAGTTTGTCTGAAAAGATGGTTCGCCGCTCATCTGAGCAGACTTCATCAGCTCATGCTCCAAGGCCTTAGGATCGGTCTGATCCAGTCTTAAAGGGGAACATTATCACCAGACCTATGTCAATCAATCAATCAATCAATGTTTACTTATATAGCCCTAAATCACTAGTGTCTCAAAGGGCTGCACAAACCACCACGACATCCTCGGTAGGCCCACATAAGGGCAAGGAAAACTCACACCCAGTGGGACGTCGGTGACAATGATGACTATGAGAACCTTGGAGAGGAGGAAAGCAATGGATGTCGAGCGGGTCTAACATGATACTGTGAAAGTTCAATCCATAATGGATCCAACACAGTCGCGAGAGTCCAGTCCAAAGCGGATCCAACACAGCAGCGAGAGTCCCGTTCACAGCGGAGCCAGCAGGAAACCATCCCAAGCGGAGGCGGATCAGCAGCGCAGAGATGTCCCCAGCCGATACACAGGCAAGCAGTACATGGCCACCGGATCGGACCGGACCCCCTCCACAGGGGAGAGTGGGACATAGAAGAAAAAGAAAAGAAACAGCAGATCAACTGGTCTAAAAAGGGAGTCTATTTAAAGGCTAGAGTATACAAATGAGTTTTAAGGTGAGACTTAAATGCTTCTACTGAGGTGGCATCTCGAACTGTTACCGGGAGGGCATTCCAGAGTACTGGAGCCCGAACGGAAAACGCTCTATAGCCCGCAGACTTTTTTTGGGCTTTGGGAATCACTAACAAGCCGGAGTCCTTTGAAGGCAGATTTCTTGCCGGGACATATGGTACAATACAATCGGCAAGATAGGATGGAGCTAGACCGTGTAGTATCTGTCCACTAAAGACACTGAGATCATTATCCATGCGTTTGTTACGTCTCGCCTCGATTACTGTAACGTATTATTTTGGGGTCTCCCCATGTCTAGCATTAAAAGATTACAGTTGGTACAAAATGCGGCTGCTAGACGTTTGACAAGAACAAGAAAGTTTGATCACATTACGCCTGTACTGTATATACCTTTATATACATATATACATACATATATACCTATACTGGCTCACCTGCACTGGCTTCCTGTGCACTTAAGATGTGACTTTAAGGTTTTACTACTTACGTATAAAATACCTATGTAATGGTCAATATATACCTTGATGTCGCAGAAAAAAGAACATACATTTTATTAACCGATTTCGGAACTCTAAATGGGTGAATTTGGCGATTTAAACGCCTTTCAATTGTTCGCCTGTCGGAGCAATGACCTTTCACCCGTGACGTCACATCGTCCAGCGACCCGACATTTTCTCAAACACATTACACACACCAAGTCAAATCAGCTATGTTATTTCCAGTTTTTTCGACTGTTTTCTGGTACCTTGGAGACATCATGCCTCGTCGGTGTGTTGTCGGAGGGTGTAACAACACCAACAGGGACGGATTCAAGTTGCAACAGCGGCCAAAAGATGCGAAAGTCCCGTTTGTTCGGCTCACTTTACCGATGACAGCTATATTTTGGCGTAATACCCAACAATATCACCAGACCTATGTAAGCGTCAATATATACCTTGATGTCGCAGAAAAAAGAACATACGTTTTATTAACCGATTTCGGAACTCTAAATGGGTTAATTTGGCGATTTAAACGCCTTTCAATTGTTCGCCTGTCGGACCAATGACCTTTCACCCGTGACGTCACGTCGTGAAGCGACCCGCCATTTTCTCAAACACATTACACACACCAAGTCAAATCAGCTCTGTTATTTTCCGTTTTTTCGACTGTTTTCCGGTACCTTGGAGACATCATGTGGGTTGTCGGAGGGTGTAACAACACGAACAGAGACGGATTCAAGTTGCAACGGTGGTCAAAAGATGCGAAAGTCCCTCGTTTGTTCCGCACACTTTACCGACGATAGCTATGCTAGGACAGAGATGGCAAGAATGTGTGGATATCCTGCGACACTCAAAGCAGATGCATTTCCAACGATAAAGTCAAGGAAATCACATAGGTAAGTTTTGTCTTTGTTATTGACTTGTGTGGAGTGTGCTAATAAGACATATTTGGTCACGGCATGACTGCAAGCTAATCGATGCTAATATGCTATTTAGGCTAGCTGTATGTACATATTGCATCATTATGCCTCATTTGTAGCTATATTTGCATTCAGCCTTTCCCTCCACCCACATTTAATGCCAAACAAACACATACCAATCGTTGGTTAGAAGACGATCGCCAAATTCGTCCCCGCTATTCGTCGTGATATGGCTCAAAAGCTTCTGTTTCCTCTTTAATTTTGTTTTCGGTACCTGCCTCCACACTCCTACCATCCGTTTCAATATATGCATAATCTGTTGAATCGCTTACGGCGCTGAAATCCGAGTCTGAATCTTTCTGTGCTTACCGCCATGTTTGTTTCTGTGTGATCACGCTGTGACGTCACAGAATAACGGACGGGTGGATATAACGACGGTTAAAATCAGGCACTTTGAAGCCGTTTTTCGGGATATTGCGTGACGGGTTAAATCTTAAGAAAAACTTCGAAAAATAAAATAAGCCACTGGGAACTGATTTTTATTGGTTTTAACCTTTCAGAAATTGTGATAATGTTCCCCTTTAACCGGACACTTTTTGAATCCAACATGAAGCTTCTGGCATAATTCTGACTAGATATTTTTATTTTATTTATGTATTTATTTATTTATTTATTTTTGTCCGGTCCAGCTTCTATGGGAAATCATATAGTTGATGTAGATGCCCATATCGGCTGTTCAGATTTATTTTACAAAATAGAAGAGTGGGATACTTATTTTGTTGCCTTATTTGTATTTGATTTTATTAAATGTATTTATATTATCATTTGGGGCAGCCGGGCCGGGGCAAAGGGGATAGAAAGAGAAAAAAAGGAAGACAAAGGGGGAACTTGTAGGGACAAGAGGGGGTTAAGACATAGAGACAACAACAACAGCAAACACAACAATACCAAAAACAACAATAAAGCAACATCAACAAATAGGGCATTAACAAATATGATGGTAAAAGTGATAGCAAAGAAGCAGTTAGCGAAATAAATAATACAGAAATGACAATGAGGATATTTACACTACAAATGGAGCGATACAAATACCAATTGAAATTGCGCTATTGATAATAAATGATAAAAATTTACCTCTATTTTTAACAATACATATGTTAAAATGTAACTATACATATATATAATAACTAGAGATAACAAAAGAAAGCAGAAAAATGGAGGAGAAGAAAGAGAAGCAAACTATATTAACCTTGTAGATTGTTATAGTAAAAATAGGTTCACCTATGTCAGTGTGCCGTGTGTTATCCAGTTTACCCTAGGGCAGGGGTCGGCAACTTTTACCACTCAAAGAGCCATTTTGACCCGTTTCACAAAATAAAGAAAACTATTGGAGCCACAAGACTCTTTAGAAATTTTAAATTAAATAACACAGCGTACAAAGTTGTTTTTTTTGCTTTGTGCTATTTATTAACCAGGGGTCTCAGACACTTTAATATGAAAATTTAATATTAGATTGGCCCGCGAGTTTTATTTGAATGCCGCTTGACAACATCACATTTGCCAACCATCTCAATTTTTCCGGGAAACTACCGAGTTTCAGAGCAACAATTCACTCGACTGTCTGCTGGTTTTCACCAAAACAACAATAATAAGGAGCGTGCAATGATGACAACGCGTTTAGCGCCCTTTACAACCGTAACAAACAGCTTACCAGCCCATTCACATGTTCCGGGCTACATTATACACCGCCGCTACCACAAAACCCCGACCCGCCTACCTCAACCGACGCACGGAAGGGGGGGAGGGTGGTAGTGGGGGTGTATAATGTAGCCCGGAATAGTTAGGGATGCATGGGATTCTGGGTATTTGTTCTGTTGTGTATATGTTGTGTTACAGTGCGGATGTTCTCCCAAAATATTTTTTGTTTTTTTTGTTTTTTTTATTAAATCAACACAAAAACACACAATATACACTTTCCATCAGTACATCAACCCCCCAAAGAAAACCCCTCCCTCCCCCATTCACACCCAGCCACACACACTCACACAAAAAAGGGTTGTTTCTTTCTGCTACCAAAATGCTGCTTCCCACAACATATATAACACAGTCTGCAAGGGACACAGTCCCTGAAACACACATGATTGTGTGTGTCGCCCGTCCACTAACACTATCATTAATTACTATTTTTTATGTAATTGTTTTATATGATTTTACTTTCTTTTTTATCCCCCCAAAAAATGTCATTGTTTTCCTTTTTTTAATCTCATTTTATTTTATTAAAAAAAAAAAAAAAAAAAAAAAATAACCTTATCTTCATCAGACCAGGTTGTTAATGGAATTAGACTTGTCTAAAAGGTTTTTCAAACCAGGTCCAGTCCAGAGAATGTCAAAGTGGGCTCAGCAACACACACCCTCATCCATGTACAACAAGTTATAAACAAAACTACGTTTTCATAAAAAGCATTTGTGTATCGTCCATATTATGTCCAAAAATATTTTTGTCATTCTTGCTTGGAGTGGGTTCACAGTGTGGCGCTTATTAACAAGAGTGTTAAAGTTGTTTATATCACAACCCTCAGTGTAACCTGTATGGCCGTTGAACAAGTATGTTTTGCAGTGGCTTACGCGTTGAGTCAGCAGCCGCACACTAGATAGCAAAGTATTAAAGCGGACGCGACGACATGATCGAGAGGACGTTTAAGGCATTGCCATCACGGCACGCCCTCGATATTGTTGTCCGGGTAAAAATCTGAGAGTGTTATCTTTGGGAGATTTCTGGGAGAGGCACTGAAATCCGGAAAACCTCCCGGAAAAATGGGGGAGTCAGCAAGTATGCAGCTGAGCCACATCAGAGTGATTCCGGAGCCGCGGGTTGCCGACCCCTGCCCTAGGGTAAGGACGTTAATTTATGTTTGATGAAACGTGATTCACGTGATTGGCAGTAAGTCGGACACATTTCCAGTGAGGGTTGGACTCTGCCAAGCCTGTCCTTTGTCACCCATTCTGTTCGTAACTTTTATGGACAGAATTTCTCGGCGCAGTCAAAGCGTTGAGGGGTTCCTGTTTGGTGGCCACGGGATTAGGTCTCTGCTTTTTGCAGATGATGTGGTCCTGATGGCTTCATCTGACCGGGATCTTCAGCTCTCACTGGATCGGTTCGCAGCCGAGTGTGAAGCGACCGGAATGAGAATCAGCACCTCCAAGTCCGAGTCCGTGGTTCTCGCCCGGAAAAGGGTGGAGTGCCATCTCCGGGTTGGGGAGGAGACCCTGCCCCAAGTGGAGGAGTTCAAGTACCTAGGAGTCTTGTTCACGAGTGGGGGAAGAGTGGATCGTGAGATCGACAGGCGGATCGGTGCGGCGTCTTCAGTAATGCGGACGTTGTATCGATCCGTTGTGGTGAAGAAGGAGCTGAGCCGGAAGGCAAAGCTCTCCATTTACCGGTCGATCTACGTTCCCATCCTCACCTATGGTCATGAGCTTTGGGTCATGACCGAAAGGATAAGATCACGGGTACAAGCGGCCCAAATGAGTTTCCTCTCCCTTAGAGATAGGGTGAGAAGCTCTGCCATCCGGGAGGAACTCAAAGTAAAGCCGCTGCTCCTCCACATCGAGAGGAGCCAGATGAGGTGGTTCGGGCATCTGGTCAGGATGCCACCCGAACGCCTCCCTATGGAGGTGTTTAGGGCACATCCAGCTGGTAGGAGGCCACGGGGAAGACCCAGGACACGTTGGGAAGACTATGTCTCCCGGCTGGCCTGGGAACGCCTCGGGATCCCCCGGGAAGAGCTAGACGAAGTGGCTGGGGAGAGGGAAGTCTGGGCTTCCCTGCTTAGGCTGTTGCCCCCGCGACCCGACCTCGGATAAGCGGAAGATGATGGATGGATGGATGGAAACTTGATTATGTAGATGAGTGTATGTATGTATTTGTACTTGTATATGTAGAGTATGGCTGGATATTTGACCACTCTTATAGGTAGAATTGGTAGAGTTCATCTAAATTGGCTGGTTTGCAGGCACTGACCCGGTTTTAAAGCATGTCATTTGGGAGGGCTATCCCAGAAGCTTAATGTCGGCTTTCTTTATCCGTTCAAAAACCAGAACACTCGTTTCAGCTGTCAAGCTTTTGATTTGAGGTGAATTCGGGGGCGGTCGTCCTTGTGTTAAAATCACAATTGTTTGGATTCTTGAATTCGGCAATTATTGAGGAATGACTCCAAAATAAACATCAATGCCTAATATGATAATTATAATTTCTAAACGAAACTGCATGTGGACAAACTGTAATACATCTACCATTTGCTTTAACCCAGGGCTCGGGAACCTTTTTGGCTGAGAGAGCCAAGAATCCAAATATTTTAAAATGTATGTCCATAAGAGCCATATAATTTTTTTTTTCAACACTGAACACAAATAAACGTGTGCATTTTTAAGTAAAACCAACATTACTAGAGTATTCTTTGTAATAACGTTGATATTCTGAAGCTAACTGTGGAGGGGTGTGGCCTGCAGGCCTGCAGCAAAGCGGGGTGTGCCAGGACCGGCCTCAAAATCAGCGACAGGTGCGTAGATGGCCCACCTGGGCCTTGTTACCTAATCACCTGTCGCTCTGTTATAAGCAGCAGCCGGGAGGAGAGACAGGGTTGGAGCTGGAGCCAGAGCGCGAACGAGAACGAAAGAGAAAAAGACAATTGCTGGAAAGCAACTGAGAGACTTATTGAAAAATAAAAAAAATATCGTAACCCTGAAACAGGCTTTCATGTCGGTGCTTGGTGGTCTGAAGAACCCCCAGGAGGGCAAGCCCTAAAAAAAACAATAAGAAATAAATCATGCAATTTCTTGAAAAAAGGATGGATGGATTCAAATGCATGAGCATGTTTAATATTTTCAACGTTATTTTTAACACTTTGATTACAACTGGAATTAGTCTTTACTTATTGTGTTAAGCAGTGTTAGCTCAGATTTATCCGAGAGCCAGATGCAGTCATCAAAAGAGCCACATCTGGCTCTAGAGCCATAGGTTCCCTACCCCTGCTTTAACCGATTGACACAGTGTAATCTTTAGCATCATATTTTGAGACTATTTTCAAATAATATGAGATAAGTACGCCATATTTTTCGGACTAAAGGGCGCACTTAAAATCCTTTAATTTACTCAAAACTCGACAATATGTTTATTAACCCACGGCGCCTAATGTACAGAATAATTCTGGTTGTACTTACCGACCTTGAAGCAATTTTAATTTGGTACACAGTGTGACCAGTAGAAGGTAGTCACACATAAGATATACATGTAGACTGCAATATGACGCCAGTAAACGACAACCAAAACTTTAAATGTTCCATCGAAAATAAAGAACATTACACACAGCACTCAAACATCGGTCAAAATGTTTTAGTACGACTTTGAAGCCACACCGCTTGATGGATTGTCAGGCCATTGCGGCTACCGTAGTCAGAGATACGACTATTACTATGGTGTGTGTATAAGGACCACAAAATGGCACCCATTAGCAGAGATGGCGTTTCGTTTCAAAATATTATACAAAACCAACTTTTCTTACCTTTTGGTACCTGCAGATGTGTATTTGAGATCTGCATAAATGCTGAAAATTTGCACCTGTCCGCCACTGTAGTCCGTGCCAATACCGTAGTTCATAAGCTTCTTCTTTTTAACTATCTTCTTGTTATGGAACATTCACCCTCCGCTGTTACCATTTCTAACATAAAGTAGTGTAAAGTTCTTCCTTATATCTGTCAGTAAACTTGCTATGAAAGCGCTAAAACATACCGGTGTAGTGAGTTTACATAATTCACCCAAGGAACTTTAGTTATTAGAGGGTTCCAGCCGGACGGTTTTTCACGGGACACATTTTCAGGCGTTGTTGTTGCACTAGTGAGTAGATGCTGCTTTCGTTATTTAAGTAAAGTCTGAATGTCATTAAAACAGTTAGTTCAATCTTTTTCCACTGCCGTCCTTGCACGCTACACCGCTACAACAAAGATGACGGGGAGAAGACGGCGCCGAAAGTGAGCCACGTGAATAAGACTGCCCACAAAACGGCTTGAAAATGGTCGGTAAAATATAATCCACAAGATTGTGTTTTAAATTTAGAAAAAAAAAATCATAATGTGACCCCTTTAACGCACTTTATAATCCGGTGCGCCTTTTGTATGAAAAAAAACCTGGCTAGACCCGCTCCTTTTAATCTGGTGCGCCCTATGGTCCGAAAAATAGAGTAATAATTAGAGTATTTTGGTAATTCTAAGCTTTTTTTTTCACATTGATTTCACAGAACGCATTTGAGAGCAACATTTGTTTTTTTCCTTCAACAATTACCACTAATCATGGCAGCCTTCATGACAGCCCACGACTGACTACTCCAGGACAAATGATGATCGAGATCAGGGGTGCCCATTACGCTGATCGCAAGCTTCGGCTCGATCGCTAAGACCTTAAGAAATGGACATCATTACCGAACATCAATCTTCACTATGACCGCTCGGGTATGAAGACAAAACGGCGGGCAGGAACTCGAGAAACCCTTTTAGTTCATTTCAACATGGACTCTCTCCCACACACCAGCCCCCAAATGTCTAAAGACCAACCACACAGTTCCTGTCCTTGTTCCGTCTTGCCTGCGCAAATAAAATAAGGGTATCAGAGAACTAGTTAAACTAGTATTTCTTCTAGATAGGTGGGTCGGTAGGTAGGTAGGTAGGTCGGTCGGTGGGGTGGGTGGGTAGATAGATAGATGGGTGGATGGACGGACGGACGGACAGACAGACAGTGTCGTGGAAATTTCTTAAAGACGATCCTTTAGTGACAAATAGCTTTAAAATGATTTATTAAAGTAACAAACAAATAATAACAAGCTTTGCAAAGCGAGACCAAACCAGAACGACACATCCGTTCGTTTCAGCTTGTTCTAACCCCTTTAGAATTTGACATGACAATTATACATTCTCAGAAGTCCCACCCTCCATGCTCATTTACATACAGTACACCAGTGGAATGAATACCCAAAGTCCCATGAAGAAGGAGAGGGTGTCGTTTGCCCAGAAGGGGGGGGGGGGGGTTACTCAGGAAAGGGGAACAATTTATCTCTGTTGGGGGTCAAGAATAGATGACACATATGCCCAGGTCAACTAAAGCCCACATGTTACATCAAAGACACAGTAGACAGAGCTTGATCAGATAATAGATCTTTTGCTAAGTGTCACATTCCTGAGCCCAATAAACAAGTTTTGGCTACCCGTTCAAAGAACATCATCAATTAAAACGAGTACAAGTAATTTTGCTATCACAACAGACGGGCGGACGGACGGACAGACGGACAGACGGACAGACGGACAGACAGACAGACAGATAGACAGATAGATAGATAGATAGATAGATAGATAGATAGATAGATAGATAGATAGATAGATAGATAGTACTTTATTGATTTAATTTATTTTTGCAAAAATGTATACATTTTTATATTGCTATTTTTATCTTTGGTATGAAAATTATTATGTAACAAAATGTATTAGTATTTTTTGGTTCTTTGTTGTTGCTATTTTTGTATTATGACAATTTATCATTGGATCATGTTGTACTGCATTTTAATCGTTTGTTCTGTGGTTGTGTGATGTTTTTTGCCTGGACCCCAGGAAGAATATTCTCCACTGCGGTGTAGACTAATGGGGATCCTTAATAAACTGAACTAAACTATGTAAAGTGATTTGAGTCACTAGAGAAAAGCGCTATATAAATATAATTCACTTCACTTCACAGCCCAAGTGAAAATAGGACATGATAAATGAACACCAAGATTAAGAATCTATTTTTTACAGCTTGTCCCTCATAATTTTGACGAATAGGTGCAAATACCCCTCAAACATCCTAATAATTGCAATCTGGGTGATGTTGACTTTGATGTCTGGTGAAGGAAATTATTACAGTTCTCAATGCATTAGTTGATTAAAGTTAAAAAGTTAAAGGGGAACATTATCACAATTTCAAAAGGGTTAAAAACAATAAAAATCAGTTCCCAGTGGCTTGTTGTATTTTTTGAAGTTTTTTTACAAAATTTTACCGGTTTCGGAATATCCCTAAATAAAGCTCTAAAGTGCCTTATTTTCGCTCTCTGCGAAGACACTGGCCATTTCCCTGTGACGTCACACAGTGCTGCCAATGTAAACAAACAATGGGAATACCACAGCAAGGTATAGCAACATTAGCTCGGATTCAAACTCGGATTTCAGCGACTTAAGCGATTCAACAGATTACGCATGTATTGAAACAGATGGTTGGAGTATGAAAGTATTGAAGAAGAAACTGAAGCTATTGAGCGAATAGCTATTGACGCTATTCATAGCCATAGCATGGCCGAATAGCTGCGTTAGCATCGCCGGTAAAATGTGCGGACCAAACGATCAGGACTTTCGCATCTTTTGACACTGGAGCAACTTAAATCCGTCGATTGGTAAGTGTTTGTTTCGCATTAAATGTGGGTGGAAGGAAACGTAATATAATTGCAAATGCATCTGCAGGTTATCTATACATCTCTGTGCCATGTCTGCTTTAGCACCGCCGGTAAATAGCATGTTAGCATCAATTAGCATAGCATGTTAGCATCGATTAGCTGGCAGTCAACATCAACAAAACTGACTTTTGTGATTTCGTTGACTATCGTTGCAAATGCATCTGCAGGTTATCCATACATCTCTGTGCCATGTCTGTCTTAGCATCGCCGGTGGTCAAATGTGGAGACACTCTGGTACAGTCAATGGGGGTCTGGCGACAGATTTCTTGCCAGTGGTGCAACTTGAATCCCTCCCTGTTAGTGTTGTTACACCCTCCGACAACACACCGTCGAGGCATGATGTCTCCAAGGTTCCAAAAAATAGTCAAAAAAACGGAAAATAACAGAGCTGAGACCCGGTGTTTGTAATGTGTTGAAAATGAAAATGGTGGGTGTGTTACCTCGGCGACGTCACATTCTGACGTCATCGCCTCCAGCGCGATTAACAGAAAGGCGTTTAATTCGCCAAAATTCACCCATTTAGAGTTCGGAAATCGGTTAAAAAAATAGATGGTCTTTTTTCTGCACCATCAAGGTATATATTGACGCTTACATAGGTCTGCTGATAATGTTCCCCTTTAAAGTACCAATGATAGTCTCACACACACACACACACACACACACACACACACACACACACACACACACACACACACACACACACACTAAGTGTGGTGAAATTTGTCCTCTGCATTTGACCCATCCCCTTGTTCACCCCCCTGGGAGGTGAGGGGAGCAGTGAGCAGCAGCACTGGCCGCGCCCGGGAATCATTTTTGGTGATTTAACCCCCAATCCCAACCCTTGATGCTGAGTACAAAGCAGGGAGGTAATGGGTCTCATTTTTACAGTCTTTGGTATGACTCGGCCAGGGTTCGAACTCACAACCTCCCCATCTCAGGGCAGACACTCTAACCACTAGGCCTGATATTCGTGTAACTGAACTGTAGCTTGCGTTTTCTCTGTGTTTAAACATAGTATCATGTTGGGCCATAGATTGATTAGATCAGCACAGGGTTGAAGAAAAACCTACAGGACCGTTGGAATTGTCCTAACCTTTCCCCTCTACACGGCGCCCCCTATCTTAACCAGACGCTGTCAAGTATGAACCCATGCCCAACTCGGCGGAGTTTGTCTTGTTCCATACATGTGTTTAAGAAACTTGAGCTTACCATCAGTTCGCAGCACCAGCGGTGTCGGTGGACCCTGGACCCGGGTCTTGGTCACGGGGTGGGTCACAACACAGGTGTAGTTGCCCACATCCGAGGGTTCGACTTTAGCGATGTACAGGTTCCCCGTCTCCTGCGAGATAAAACGACGAGTGTCCTGCTTCACAAAAGTTGGATACTCGTTGAAAATCCAGGTAAATTCCAGATCTGTTGGGATAAAGATCAAAGACGAATGATTGGTGAGAAATCAGCAAGTAGGCGCCCTGTGAAGACTGTTTATGTACAACATACAAAGCAAAGGGTTAATGTAAAAAAAAAACACTTAATTTGATTGTTTTAACATGGTTAAATATCATTTTAGATCATAACTAGGTAATTTATGTTAATTATGTTCATTTTAAAATTAACTCCCTTTGAACTTTACCCAAGTCATTTGTCATTGGATCAATACAATTGTTTTTCACCGGAATACGATGGTCTCAGTATACCATCCATCCATTCAGCATTCTTCTTTCGATTATCCGAGGTCGGGTCGCGGGGGCAGCAGCCTAAGCAGGGAAGCCCAGACTTCCCTCTCCCCAGCCACTTCGTCCAGCTCTTCCCGGGGGATCCCGAGGCGTTCCCAAGCCAGCCGGGAGACATAGTCTTCCCAACGTGTCCTGGGTCTTCCCCAAGGACGTGCCCTAAACACCTCCCTAGGGAGGCGTTCGGGTGGCATCTTGACCAGATGCCCGGACCACCTCATCTGGCTCCTCTCCATGTGGAGGAACAGCGGCTTTATTCCGAGTTGCTCCGTTCTAAGCAGACTTTTATTGGCATTTATTTACAAATTAAGAATGCAAAACAAACAAAAAATATACAAATGTTTTGTTGTTTTTCGTAATGATTGTGAACGATAGTGCAAAATAAAATGCAGTTCCTCTTTAACAAGCACACTGCAAAAACTGAAATCTAAGTAAGATTAAATATCTCAAATAAGGGCGATATTTGCTTATTTTATGTCTGATAAGATAATTATTCTCACTAAGCAGATTTTATGTTAGTGTTTTTCTTGTTTTAAGGGGTTTTGGTCCTAAATGATCTCAGTAAGATATTACAGCTTGTAGCTGAGATGTCATGACCTATATTGAGTAAAACATGCTTGAAACTAGAATATCAAGTGTTGCAAAGCTGTGTCAACAACACCCACAAGTATAAAAGTACTTTTTTAAAGTAATAATTTCTTTATGTCAATATAATGCCACTAGCATTTACTTAATTTAGGAATATTTTTCAACATATTGAGCAAAAAGGTCTCATATTTTTTTCTACCAAGAAAAGTGCACTTGTTATTAGTGAGAATATACTTATTTTAGGGTATTTATGATTCATTGAGGTTAGCTAATTTTACTTGTTTTGGAAAGTCTTGACAAGCCAGATTTTCTTGTTCTATTGGCAGATAATTTTGCTTAGTTCAAGTAAAATAGCCCTCATTTTTGTATTTTTTTTTCTTGTTTTTGAACAGTGACTTTTTGCAGTGCAGGCTGGACATAATCGCAGCCATGATTTTGTTGTATTTATTATTCAAAATTATACTTGAGGTTGGTAAAAACAAAACAAAAAGTAAACTTTAAGCCAAGTTGGATTAGTTAAATTAGAACGATGTGGCATCAGAGGTTTGGTATTGAACTTGGTAAGAAGCTATTTAACTAACAGGAAGCAATATGTGAAGATGGGTGAAAATATGTCAACACGGCTAGATACAAACCCCGTTTCCATATGAGTTGGGAAATTGTATCAGATGTAAATATAAACAGAATACAATGATTTGCAAATCATTTTCAAGCCATATTCAGTTGAATATGCTACAAAGACAACATATTTGATGTTCAAAAATCATAAACAGTTTTTTTTTTGCAAATAATCATTAACTTTAGAATTTGATGCCAGCAACACGTGACAAAAACGTTGGGAAATGTGTCAATAAATACTGATAATGTTGAGGAATGCTCATCAAACACTTATTTGGAACATCCCACAGGTGTGCAGGCTAATTGGGAACAGGTGGGTGCCATGATTGGGTATAAAAACAGCTTCCATGAAATGCTAAGTAATTTTCAAACAAGGATGGGGCGAGGGTCACCAATTTGTAAGCAAATTTTCGGACAGTTTTAGAACAACATTTCTCAACGAGCTATTGCAAGGAATTTAGGGATTTTACCATCTATGGTCAGTAAAATCATCAAAAGGTTCAGAGAATCTGGAGAAATCACTGCACGTAAGCGATATTACGGACCTTTGATTCCTCAGGCGGTACTGCATCAAACACCGACATCAGTGTGTAAAGAATATCACCACATGGGCTCAGGAACACTTCATAAAACCACTGTCAGTAACTACAGTTGGTCGCTACATCTGTAAGTGCAAGTTAAAACTCTACTATGCAAAGCCAAACCCATTTAACAACAGCACCCAGAAACGCCGCCCGCTTTAGCTCATCTAAGATGGAGTGAT
The DNA here is from genome assembly GCF_033978795.1 of Nerophis ophidion. Classification (NCBI taxonomy): domain Eukaryota; kingdom Metazoa; phylum Chordata; class Actinopteri; order Syngnathiformes; family Syngnathidae; genus Nerophis; species Nerophis ophidion. The sequence continues at coordinate 23,435,995 of NC_084626.1, forward strand.
GCAAAGTGGAATAGTGTCCTGTGGTCTGACGAGTCCACATTTGCAATTATATTTGGAAACTGTGGACGTGGTGTCCTCCGGAACAAAGAGAAAAATAACCATCCAGATTGTTATAGGAGCAACGTTCAAAAGCCAGCATCTGTGATGGTATGAGGGTGCATTAGTGCCCAAGGCATGGGTAACTTACACATCTGTGAAGGCACCATTAATGCTGAAAGGTCCATACAGGTTTTGGAGCAACATATGTTGTCATCCAAGCAACGTTATCATGGACGCCCCTGCTTATTTCAGCAAGACAATGCCAATCCACCTGTTACAACAGCGTGGCTTCGTAAAAAAAAGAGTGCAGGTACTTTCCTGGCCCGCCTTTATTCCAGACCAGTCTCCCATGGAAAATGTGTGGCGCATTATGAAGCGTAAAACACGAAAGCTGAGACCTGGGACTGTTGAACGACTGAAGCTCTACATAAAACAAGAATGGGAAAGAATTCCACTTTCAAAGCTTCAACAATTAGTTTCCTCAGTTCCCAAACATTTATTGAGTGTTGTTAAAAGAAAAGGTGATGTAACACAGGAGTGAACATGCCCTTTCCCAACTACTTTGGCACTCAAAGTTAATTATTATTTGGGAAAAAAAACCCTAAAGTTTATTAGTTTGAACATCAAATATCTTGTCTTTGTAGTGCATTCAACTGAATATGGGTTGAAAAGGATTTTCAAATCATTGTATTCTGTTTATATTTACATATAACACAATTTCCCAACTCATATTTGTATTATAAAAAGGTCTATATATTTGTAAACGCTCTGAAGTGGGAATGGGGTAGGATTAAATAAGCTTTGCTTCTTCCTACTCCTTTTCGAACATGATGTAAAGTGAAATGATATGAAACTGTGTGATGTCTTATACTGTAAGTGTGTTCATGTTCGGAAATAAACCAAAGAAAGAAATAAAGAAAGAAGAAAGACGCATTTGTGTTTCAATATTTTTTTTCCCAATGGAAGAAATTGGGTTTTTTAGTTTTCTTGCGCACAAATGTCTAAAATATTTATAGTTTCACTATCAAAAAATCAGTACCTTGAAAAAAAATATATCATATTTTGAGTAAACCAACAGAAATTCACATTCGCCTCAATAACAAACACAAAGTTACGACCACAGCCTTTATGCACCAAACGCCTGCATCCTCGGGATTTTCCAATGCATACCAATGTTCAGGGGAATACAAATAAACAGTGTGAAATTGTAACTGAAAACTGTCTTGTGTTGGGCAAGCCAAAGATCTGTGTGACGGACACCGCATACAAACGACCACATAGCCAGGGAATGCTGCCAGACGTGGAGCCCTTATAAAAATGAAATGGTCACAGATAACTGTGGCTTTAAATGGATTGTTTTTATAGTCTTTTTTTATTTATTTATTTATTTTTTTAACACCAGACCACTGCCATTCAATTGTGAACCTCTGATACACATATTGCACGAGGCTTTTAGGAATGAGCAGAACAGATCTAACCAATGCCGTTTTCAAAAATGGTAATATACAGTGGGGCAAAAAAGTATTTAGTCAGCCAGCGATTGTGCAAGTTCTCCCACTTCAAATGATGACAGAGGTCTGTAATTTTCATCATAGGTACACTTCAACTGGGAGAGACAGAATGTGGAATAAAAAATCCAGGCATTCACATTGTAGGAATTTTAAAGAATTTATTTGTAAATGATGGTGGAAAATAAGTATTTGGTCAACCATTCAAAGCTCTCACTGATGGAAGGAGGTTTTGGCTCAAAATCTCACGATTCATTCTTTCCTTAACACGGATCAATCGTCCTGTCCCCTTTGCAGAAAAACAGCCCCAAAGCATGATGTTTCCACCCCCATGCTTCACAGTAGGTATGGTGTTCTTGGGATGCAACTCAGTATTCTTCTTCCTCCAAACACGACGAGTTGAGTTTATACCAAAATGGATACATGGATGATACAGCAGAGGATTGGGAGAATGTCATGTGGTCAGATGAAACCAAAATAGAACTTTTTGGTATAAACTCAACTCGTCGTGTTTGGAGGAAGAAGAATACTGAGTTGCATCCCAAGAACACCACACCTACTGTGAAGCATGGGGGTGGAAACATCATGCTTTGGGGCTGTTTTTCTGCTGAGGGGACAGGACGATTGATCCGTGTTAAGGAAAGAATGAATGGGGCCATGTATCGTGAGATTTGGAGCCAAAACCTCCTTTCATCAGTGAGAGCTTTGAATGGTTGACCAAATACTTATTTTCCACCATAATTTACAAATAAATCCCTACAATGTGAATTCCTGGATTTTTTTCCCCACACACTGCAAAAACTGAAATCTAAGTAAGATGAAATATCTCGAATAAGAGTGATATTTGCTTATATTCTGTCTAGTAAGATAATTCTTCTCACTAAGCAGATTTTATGTTAGAGTCTTTTACTTGTTTTAAGGGTTTTGCTCCTAAATGATCTCAGTAAGATACTACAGCTTGTTTCCGACATTTTATGACATATTTTGAGTAAAATATGCTTGAAACTGTTTTTGTCCAAGTGTCCAAAACACACCCAGCAATGGTGCACAGGAAGGCGGGGAAGAAGAGGGGGAAAATGCGGCCAAAATGTTCAAAAGTCCCAATTGTGTCCAAAATACCTCCCCGGGTTCCAGTCCCACGAGTCCCGCCGCCGGACACACAAGTCCTGGGATACAAAAAATGTCCAAAACGCACCCAGCAAAGTCTCACGGGAAGTAGTGGGGAAAAATGAGAAAAGTCGGCAAAAGTCCCCCAAAATTTTCTAAATACCTACTCAGGTTCGAGTCCCAACCGGGTTCGAGTTTGAGTTTGAGTGCACACTCGAACCCGGGTGGGACTTTTGAACATTTCCCGACTTTTCTCACTTTCCTCCCCACCTTCCCGTGGGACTTTGGTGGGCGCGTTTTGGACATTTTGGGCATCCCGGCCGGCGGCAGAACTTGTGGGACTCGAACCTGTGTAGGTATTTTGAACATATTTGGGACTTTTGCTGACTTTTCCAACTTTCATCCCCCCTCCCCATGGGACTCGGCTGGGTGTGTTTTGGACATTTAGGGCATCCTGGGACTTGCCCGGCCGTACATATAGATTTTATGTTAGAGTGTTTTACTTGTTTTAAGTGTTTAGGTCCTAAATGATCTCAGTAAGATATTACAGCTTGTAGCTGAGATTTGATGACCTATATTGAGTAAAACATGCTTGAAACAAGAATATCAAATGTTGCAAAGCTGTGTCATCAACATTTAGAAGCATAAAACTACTTTTTAAAGTAAGAATTTCTTATTTCAAGAATGTAAAACAAAATCATGACTTTGACACAATTGTTTCTCATATTAAAACAGATGACAGCCAAATAGACTGCCGTTTTATTTTCAATGAAACAATGGAAAATACGTACTCGTATAGTAGTACACTTGTTATTAGTGAGAATATACTTATTTTGAGGTATTTTTGGGTTCATTGAAGTTAGCTAATTTTACTTGTTTTGGAAAATCTTGACTAGCCAAATTTTCTTGTTCTATTGGCAGATAATTTTGCTTAGTTTAAGTAAAGTACCCCTCATTTTTGTATTTTTTTTTCTTGTTTTTGAACACTGACTTTTTGCAGTGCATTCTGTCTCTCACAGTTGAAGTGTACCTATGATGAAAATGACAGACCTCTGTCATCCTTTGAAGTGGGAGAACTTGCACAATCGCTGGCTGACTAAATACTTTTTTGCCCCACTGTATATTCTGCAGCATGTTTACCCTGCACGGCTTTATTATTAGACCTCGCTACTTGTTAGCGGGCTTGCAATTACACTCAGCGGTCAGGGAGGTGCCCTTTTCCTTCATGGTCCCCCTCACCTGATTGACCATTTGTTACAGCCTGGCGCGATACATAAAGCGGCAAACGTGTGCAGCCACTGTGCAGGGGATGATAAAGCCAGCTGAGCCTCACTATTTGGGTCTTAAAATGATGGTTTAGTGGGGGTGCGTGAGCAGTGTGATGACGAAGCAGATGTCTCTGGGGACGAACGACACTTGAAGGCAGGATGTGTGTGTGTGTGAGTGTGTGTGTGTGTGTGTGTGTTCTGGCAATTCTGACTTAATGGGGACATTGCTCTGTTTACACAGTCGCCTGTAGGGGAACTCTGACGGTATGGGAACAAAAAAAACAGGTCCCCTAAAGAGAAACCTTTTTAAATGATAGTCGGATCCATTCTGAAGATGCTTTAGTGAAACATTTGTTATCCTGGCATTAATAGTACCGTGATTTTGTATGGTATCCATTAGAGGTGTGGGGAAAAATTGATTCAAATTTGAATCGTGGTTCTCACGTTGTGCGATTCAGAATTGATTCTCATTTTTAAAAAAATCCTTTTTTTTTTTTTTTTTTTAATCAATCCAACAAAACATTACACAGCAATACCATAACAATGCAATCCAATTCCAAAACCGAACCTGACCCAGCAACACTCAGAACTGCAATAAACAGAGCAATTGAGAGGAGACACAAACACCACACAGAACAAACCAAAAGTAGTGAAACAAAAATGAATATTATCAACAACAGTATCAATATTAGTTATAATTTAAAATCCCTCATTGACATTATCAATAATTTAAAAAAAAAAGAACAATAGTGTCACAGTGGCTTACACTTGCATGGCATCTCATAAGCTTGACAACACACTGTGTCCAATGTTTTCACAAAGATAAAATAAGTCATATTTTTGGTTCCTTTAATAGTTAAAACAAATTTACATTATTGCAATCAGTTGATAAAACATTGTCCTTTACAATTATAAAAGCTTTTTACAAAAATCTACTACTCTGCTAGCATGTCAGCAGACTGGGGTGGATCCTGCTGAAATCCTATGTATTGAATGAATACATATTCCTTTTAAATCGGGAAAAAAATCGTTTCTGAATCGAGAATCGTGTTGAAATGAAAAAAATCATCGATTTTGAATCGAATCGTGACCCCAGGAATCGATATTGAATCGAATCGTAGGACACCTAAAGATTCGCAGCCCTAGTATCCATCCTTAGTTAAAAGTAATATATTTTTTCCAAAAACAAAATCTGGTTTAGAGTTCCTTAGGATGACATTTTCATACAGCATGATTGTAAAACATTATTACTGTCAGGTTCAAACATCGATGACATCTAATAAATAAGACAAGAAGTGAGGAAATAAACAGAGAAATACCGTATTTCCTTGAATTACTGCCGGGTATATAGTATGCCTCTGCCTAGAATTACTGCCGGGTTGAATGCGTTACACAAAATATTACTTTTTTTAATGCATGCCTAGAATTTCCGCCGGGTCAAACTCGTTTTGTAAAATAATTAGCATATGCCTAGAATTTCCGCCGGGTCCAACTCGTCACGTCACGGGTGACACATCACCTGTCATCATTTTCAAAATGAAAGAGGCTGATTTCAATAATTTGAAAGAGGATTAAGAGCTATTCAGTAGGATTTAAGGTCCAAGCTATTGAATATGCTAAAAAGAACAGTAAGCAGCTATGTTTTATTAATATACCGTAGCTGCGTGTGTCAAATATGACTCATTACCACCTCCTGGTGGTAGAGGGCGCTAGTGATCCTTCTTGCGACTACTCGGCTGCAGAAGAAGTGACAACAAGCAGCAAGAGTGAGCGGCGATCGTTTATTTTTTCCTCTCGCTTGCACTTTTAACATGGAGGATTACATATCTAAAATAACACAGTTTTCTAAACTGGACTTTCAATTGAAGCAGGAGGTACTAAAGGAAGATCTCCGTCGAGACAGAGAGACTTTCAAAACTGAAGAAAGATAAGGAAGACTTCTATAAACAAGTTATAGATGCTTTTGATCAGAAGGAGCTGCACATGGACTTCATTTATAAGTAAAGGTAAGACCATAATAAGGTTTTTTTATTATTAAATGTGCTTTTCATGATGGTATCCTTACATCACACTCAAATTTATAAGCGTAGGCCTAAATTTACCGCATTCCTTTGGTAAGCGCCGGAGTGAGAAGAGGTTTTAAAATAATTAGCGCCCCGGCGGCAATTCAAGGAAATACGGAAATTCGATTTTGCTCAATTTGAAGAGAGACGTGGCGACTGTACTTTGTACAGCAGGGGTCGGGAACGTTTTTGGCTGAAAGAACCGTGGAAGCCTAATATATTTTAAAATGTATTCCCGTGAGAGCCACATAATATTTTTTTAACACTGAATAAAACTAAATGCGTGCATTTGTAAGTAAGGCCAATATTTTAAAAGTATAATAAGAATCTCATTGTTTTAAATTAAGCTGACCAATAATAAATCAAATATTTTTTACCATTAATGCGACTCCTTGAACAGGTGCAGTAGAAAATGCATGAGAATATTTTTTAACACTGTGATTACCAGCGGAGTTATTAATTACTTATCGTGGTAAGCCATGTCAGCTAAGGTTTATCTGAGAGCCAAATGCAGTCATCAAAAGAGCCCCACCTGGCTGGAGAACCATAGGTTCCCTACCCCTGCTGTACAGTTTTCCATCACGCTCTGATGAAACAAGGTTTATGTTTCGTCTTTTATTTGGATATTCCCTGTTTACGCAACAACAGCTGTTTCTAAAGGGATGGTGCGTATGTAAACAAGCATTGTTTTGGTCACATTAACACCAGAGAAAAAGATGCCTCGGGCTTAGGCTGGTCCTGGCTCGAGCTTGGGCAAGTCTTGGATCACAATAGAAAATCCCCCACACATCTCCTCCCATCGTACACAACGGCAATTTGCAAGCCTTTGGTCTGGTGCAACAAAGACAGCCTCTAGTCTGTTCTTTTGGAACTCGGAGAACGGAAAGTTTTTTGATAATTTACATACAGTTTTTCTTACATTTACCTTAAAGTATGATTCACACTCAGAATTTTCCCTCCTAGTTGGAGTTGAAGACAACTTCCTTACTGCTAAATAGCAGTTTTCAGTAATGTGACGTAAGATGCAGGATTTGCTTTAACATTTAAGTGTTGAAACTTCCTATAAGAGGACAGCTGTAGTGCTGTATTCTGAGGATCATGTCATATTTCATTTGAACTTTTTTATTTTCATTTTTTCAAATGGTCCTCAGTAGTCACGTACAAATGTGTGTGAATTATGCAAACTTATTTAAACTTGGTCCCCATGAACCATATTAATTAACTCTTCTTCCCCAGGGTCCCCAGTAAGAATGATCAGCACATTACTTCATCAATCCAGAGATTTAAAGACGTACATGAGCTTACTGGGCAGTGGCCATTTTACCTCATTTTTTTACGCCTCCATAACCTGTAGAAAATGTGGTCCCCACAAGTGATGATCAAAAACTTGGTCCCCATCCCAAATGATAACCAGTATGTCTGTGTGTGTTTGTAAATATTTTTCTCCCCAGTGATTTTGGACCACGGCTGCACCTGCTCCTCGCTCTGTGATTACAACCCAAATGACTGCATGGTACGGGATGCATGTCAGAAAACCATAGGGCAGGGGTGTGCAAACTACGGCCCACAAGCCGAGTGCGGTCCGCCGGCGTCTTCGATTTGGCCCGCGAAACATCATAAGTTTAACAAGAATTCGAATTAGTTTTAAAATATCCGGCAAATTTATTAATGCCACTTTTTTCACATCTTGTGGACAACGTGAGTATTTCAGGTCAATGACCACAAATTGTGGGTCCCAGTGTAACAGCACAGAATTTTACTCGTACGTCCAAATCCAAACAACCTTCCCTAGTCATGGCACCATTTTTTTAAATAAATAAATGAAAAATCAACCAACACAAATGGTGACACATAACACAAACTATATCAATCAATCAATCGTTTACTTATATAGCCCTAAATCACTAGTGTCTCAAAGGGCTGCACAAACCACTACGACATCCTCGGTAGGCCCACATAAGGGCAAGGAAAACTCACACCCAGTGGGACGTCGGTGACAATGATGACTATGAGAACCTTGGAGAGGAGGAAAGCAATGGATGTCGAGCGGGTCTAACATGATACTGTGAAAGTTCAATCCATAATGGATCCAACACAGTCGCGAGAGTCCAGTCCAAAGCGGATCCAACACAGCAGCGAGAGTACCGTTCACAGCGGAGCCAGCAGGAAACCCTCCCAAGCGGAGGCGGATACTGTACATTAGGGCTGTCAATGAAATTTCAGAATAATTGTATCTAAGTTATCACAAAGCTTTGTGTTGCCATGAGTTCCCTGTCTTTGATCCTACCAAGCAAAAGGCCTGGGGAGCAACATCAACAAAACTCACCTTTGTGATTTCGTTGACTTTATCGTTGCAAATGCATTTGCAGGTTATCCATACATCTCTGTGCCATGTCTGTCATCGCCGGTAAAATGTGGAGACACTTTGGTACATTCAACGGGGGTCTGGCGGCAGACACTTTCGCATTTTCGGGCCAGTGGTGCAACTTGAATCCCTCCCTGTTAGTGTTGTTCCACCCTCCGACAACACACCGACGAGGCATGATGTCTCCAAAGTTCCAAAAAATAGTCGAAAAAACGCAAAATAACAGAGCTGAGACCCAGTGTTTGTAATGTGAAAATGAATATGGCGGGTATGTTACCTCGCTACGAGACCGATAAACAGAAAGGCGTTTAATTCGCCAAAATTCACCCATTTACAGTTCGGAAATCGGTTAAAAAAATATATGGTCTTTTTTCTGCACCATCAAGGTATATATTGACGCTTGCAAAGGTCTGCTGATAATGTTCCCCTTTAAAGCTTTTTTTAGGGATATTCCGAGACCAGGAAAAAAAAAAAAAAAAAGCTTCAAAAAATACAACAAGCCACTGGGAACTGATTTTTATTGTTGTTAACCCTTTTGAAATTGTGATAATGTTCCCCTTTAAGAGGTCCTTCAAGCTTAAGCTTACATTGCACACATTGTCCCTAGGAATAGAAGACCTTCCGTCTCATAAGGCCCAACTTCAAAAGAGAGACCTTCCTGAATATTCAGAGCCTGGACAAAATGTGCAATCAAATAACCTTCTTTGCCAAATCACACTGATTTGTCATACTGTAAGTGTACTTAGTGGACCCATAATCCTTTCTGACAGTCTATAATGGACTTGTTCTATATTGCATCCGTCACACTTTATCAGTGCTTGGCAGAGGTAACAATGCATTGGCTAGGAAGAGAATAATCTCATAAATCAGGTATGTTTTTGCTCTTGTATTAAAAGGTCATCTTAGGTAACAAGTATGCACACTTGAATTAAAAAACAATATTGGTATGTGACAAAACAAGAGGTCCACTTTATTTTCACACATGCAATTATTTGTGTGCACCCTGATGTTCCGGCAACACCGTGGGGCTAAAACAACAATAAAAAAAGATTATTACAATAGTAAATTAAAAACTCCGTCGGGCACCATGTGAGTCTGATAAACATTAACTTCTTCTGCAGACTTCGTCAAAACTTTATTGTGTACTACTTTCTATACGAAGAGCTGATTGTGTTATTTTTGTTTTAATAAAGTGTCGATAATGTTGATTTTTGTTTTTGTGTGCGTGTCCTGCCAGCATTTCACTATTTTATACTCTTACCTAACAGGGATAATTTTGCCGGTTAATGTGGTACTAACCAGGTTCAATAATGATATTCTTTTATTTTCACTCTTACTTTAGACTGAACAGGAAGGCACATTTCAAAGCTGTGTTGAGAGGATAACAAAACTACAACATGTTGATAAATACGGGCCATTTTTTGATAAAAAGTACCCTGAAGTAGTGACAAAAATATGTATACTGTGTTTTCCGGACTATAAGGCGCACGGATTAAGTCTGGTTATGCTTACCGACCTCGAAGCAATTTGATTTGGTACATAGTGTAATGATAAGTGTGACCAGTAGATGGCAGTCAAACATAAGAGATTGATTGATTTATTGAATGATTGAAACTTTTTTAAATATCAAACAAATACTTCAATAATATTAATGAACAGAGTTACCAGGAACAAGGTAACATAACGGTTTATAAACAAATATAAAGTTACTACAAATTAAAACTATGTAAATGTACATAATGTGCAAACATTTTGGGAAGGAAAAAAATCAAACTAAAGTACCTTAATTCACACATTCCACCCACTCCTTAAAACCTGTGCTTCCTGGCTTTTCTGGAGGCAAAGTCGTTTATGACATCACTGTAAGAAATCTGATGGCCGACTTTATTATTACTAATCACTTAGTCTTTCTTGAGCCATGGAAGATCTCAAGTCGTTTTTTTTTTTTATTAATTTGAGCTTGGAAAGCAGCACTCTGTTGACCTAAAATTGTGTTTTTGTATAATAATATATCTTTGATCATTTAGAAATCATCACTCAGGCTCGTACATGCAAAAAATGAGAAATAAGATTTTTTTGTTAATTGCTTTTGGGGGGGCCCCCTGGTGGCCGCGGGGCCCTAAGCAAGCGCTTAGTTCGCTTATGCCTTGGGCCGGCTTTGGGACATATTCCGTACAATTGACCACTAAATGGTAACACCCGAATAAGTTTTTCAACTTGTCTAAATCGGGGGTCCACGTTAATCAATTCATGGTACGCGACAGATACGTGCAGACTGCACTATGATGGCAATATGACTCAGGTAAACAACACCAACATTTTATATGTTCCATTGAAAATATAGAACACTTGACACGACGCTCAAAAATCTATCAAAATGTTCTAGTACGACTTTGGTAAGCTATGAAGCCGCACTACTTGATGGCTTGTCGGCGCATTAAACAAATATACCGTATTTCCTTGAATTGCCGCCGGGCATATAGGATTCACCTGTCTTAAAATTACTGCCGGGTCAAACTCGCTTCTTAAAATAATTAGCGTATACTTAGTATTACCGCCGGGTCAAACTCGTGACGTCACGAGTGACACTTCCCCTGTCATCATTTTCAAAATGGAGGAGGCCGGTAATTTGAAATCGCATTAAGGGAAGAAGATTAAGAGCTATTCAGTAGGATTTAAGGTCCAAGGTATTGAATACCGGTATGCTAAAAGAACAGTAAGCAGCTATGTTTTATTAATATACCTATGGAGAGGCGGAGCCGACGGTCCGACAGACAGGCAGGGCACCCTGGAGCCCGCCCCAAGATGGCGGCGAGGAGGCAGCGACAGCGAGCGAGCGGAGAGGAGGAACGACCTGGACTGAGGTTTTATTGAAAAATAAACAAAGTCAAACTACTCAAGCCATGTCCTTCCTTGGTGGTCCTGAGAACCTGCAAGACGACGGCTTGAGACCGTCACAATACCGTAGCTGCGTGTGTCAAATATGAGTCATTAAATGACTCCTGCTGCCTGGTGGTAGAGGGCGTTAGTGATCCTTCTTGCGACTACTCGGCTGCAGAAGACGTGACAATGAGTGACGGATATGATGGACCTTTTAGGATGTAACAGTCCTATGCTGGCTATGTAAACAACCGGGCTGAAATAAAGCATGTTCCAGTCCTAAATACCCAGTGTATTATTTATACAATAACACTTCATGGTGGCAGCGGTGGGATAAAGAGATCACCCACGGAGCAGAACGGGAGGGGGAGTTGTCCGAGGATAAATTCTGTCGTCGCCCGCAATTGAAGAGCCGAGCCGAGCTAACTGATTGCAGCAGTCTGATAGCAGTTTTCTAAACTGGACTTTCAATCGAAGCAGGAGGTAATAGAGGAAGATCTCCATCGAGACAGAGAGACTTTTAAAACTGAAGAAAGATAAATAAGACTTCTATAAACAAGTTATCCATGCTTTTGATCAGAAGGAGCTGGCATGGATTTCATTTATAAGTAAAGTTAAGACCATAATAACGTTTTTTTGATTAAATGTGCTTTTCATGCTAATATCTTTACATCACAGTAAACATTTTACTGCATGCCTTTGGTAAGTGCCAAAGTGAGAAGAGGTTTTAAAATAATTACGGCATGCTTACCTTTACTGCAAGTCTTTGGTAAGCGCAGGAGTGAGAAGAAGTTTTAAATTATTTAGCGCCCCGGCGGCAATTCAAGGAAATACTGTAAACAAGTATTATTATGGTGTGTATATAAAATAAGACATTATCTGGCGTTTTGTTTCGCAATATTATGCAAAAGCAACTTTTCTTAACTTCTGGTACCTATTGATCTGTATCTGAATAAATCCTGAAAAATTGCACGCGTCCGCCTTTGTAGTCCGTGTTGATGCCATAGTCAATAAGCTTCTTCTTTTTCTGTATCTTCTAGTTATGGGACATCCTCCGCTGTTGCCATTTCTAATATAAAGTAGTGGAGGTCATGGAGGTACAGTAAATGCGTGCGTGGACACGCTGGGACTAAAACGGGACAGACTGGCAGGTGTGACAATGGACGGTTGTCTGAATCTTCTAGGGAAAATGTACTTTTGAAATGTATGCAAGATAAACAAAAATTATTGGTATTTTTGTCATCCACCAGCTTGTGTTGTGCAAGTCAGTGCTAAAGAAAAAAAATAACCATCTTGTTGATGTTGTCACTAAATTAGTGAACTTCATCAGGGCACGAGCATTGAATTTGTTGCACTTTTGGAGGAGCGTGAGACAGAGCAGAGAGACGTCGGCTGCCACACAGCTGTCAGATGGCTCAGCATTGGGATGAAATGTGCTTAACACAAAAGAGTTTGGGACCTGAAAGCAGGGATTCGGGAGTTTTGTGAAAGGAAAGGCAAAGACTTCCCTGAGCTCTCAGATGAGGATATGATGGCATATTTTGCAATTGCTGTTGTGCCTGCACTGATGAAAGAACTGAACACCAAACTACAAAACCAGTGAAGTTGGCACATTGTGTAAATGGTAAATAAAAACAGAATACAAACCCTGTTTCCATATGAGTTGGGGAAATTGTGTTAAATGTAAATATAAACAGAATACAATGATTTGAAAATCCTTTTCAACCCATATTCAGTGGAATAGGCTACAAAGACAAGATATTTGATGTTCAAACTCATAAACTTTAATATTTTTTTGCAAATAATAATTAACTTAGAATTTCATGGCTGCAACACTTTCCAAAGTAGTTGGGAAAGGGCATGTTCACCACTGTGTTACATCACCTTTTCTTTTAACAACACTCATTAAACGTTTGGGAACTGAAGAAACTGATTGTTAAAGCTTTTAAAGTGGAATTCTTTCCCATTCTTGTTTTACGTAGAGCTTTAGTCCAACAGTCCGGGGTCTCCGCTGTCGTATTTTACGCTTCATAATGCGTCACACATTTTCGATAGGAGACATGTCTGGACTGCAGGCGGGCCAGGAAAGTACCCGCACTCTTTTACTACAAATCCACGTTGTTATAACACGTGCTGAATATAGCTTGGCATTGTCTTGCTGAAATAAGCAGGGGCGTCCATGAAAAAGACGGCGCTTAGATGACAACATGTTGTTCCAAAAGCTGTATGTACCTGTCCGCATTAATGGTGTCTTCACAGAGGTGTAAGTTACCCATGCCTTGGTCACTAATACACCCTCATACCATCACAGATGCGCCTACAACAATCTGGAGGGTTCATTTCCTCTTTGGTCCAGAGGGCACAACGTCCACAGATTCCAAAAACACCTTGAAATGTGGACTCGTCAGACCTAAGAACACTTTTCCACTTTGCGGCTGTGCATCTTGAATGAACTCGGACCCAGCGAAGTCAGCGGCGTTTCTGGGTGTTGTTGATAAATGGCTTTCGCTTTGCATTGTAGTTTTAACTTGCATTTACAGATGAAGCGACCAACTGTAGTTACTGACGGTGGTTTTCCAAACTGTTCCTGAGCCTATGTGGTGATACCATTTACAAACTTATGTGGTTTTTCGATGCAGTACCGCCTAAGGGCTCGGAGGTTATGTTGGTTTTTGTCCTTGTTGCTTGTGTGCAATGATTATTTTGATGAAATTATGAACCGTGGATCGGGAAAACCCTTAATTCCTTGCAATAGCTCGTTGAGAAATGTTGTTCTTAAACTGTTCGACAATTTGCTCGAGCATTTGTTCAGAAAGCGTTGACCCTCGCCCCATCCTTGTTTGTGAATGACTGAGCTTTTCATGGCAGCTGCTTTTATACCCAATCATGGCACCCACCTGTTCCCAATTAGCCTGTTCACTTGCGGGATACTCCAAATAAGTGTTTGATTAGCGTTCTTCAACTTTCTCAGGCTTTTTTGCCACGTGTGCCAGCTTTTTGAAACATGCTGCAAATTCCAAATGAGCTAATATTTGCAAAAAATACAGTTTTCCAGTTCAAACGTTAAGTATCTTGTCTTTGCAGTCTATTTAACTGAAAATAGGTTGAAAAGGATTTGCAAAGCATTGCATTCTGTTTTTATTTACCATTTACACAACGTGCCGATCACTGGTTTTGGTTTTGACCAAGGCGAGGACCTTTTTAGTAATGAAATGCACAAAGTTTGCATGAGAAAGGTGCGGTTTCGTTCAAAACAACTGGAGAGCAACATTGTTACTGAAAGAAGTCACACCATCAGCCAATTACCTTCACGGACACTCATCCAAGTTAGGAGCACCGCATGGTGACTTTTCAAGGCGATTAGAAGATCTCAGAACAATTGGGGGAAGAAATGCGCATGATTTCTTCTCCCTTTCCCTGCAGTGTGGATAATGCACCCGGTGATGTCCAGCCAGAACTCATTGACCCTGCAGTCTGATGCAGTACTTGCATGGCACTAAAGTCAGGATCACTGCTGGGTTTTTACTCTTCTCGCTGTCATGATCCGCTGCTCGGATCATGGCATCCTGTTAGTATTTTGTATTCCTTAGTTCCTGGTGGCACTTCCTGTTTTGTTTAATTTCCATAGTAACGCATTTGTGTCACCTGCCTTTTGTCTTTCCCGCGCACCTGCCTTTTGATCATCCCTCTATTTAAGCCTGCCCTTGTTTGTCGATCGTCCTCGCAGTCTAATTTGCTATTTCATGCAACAGGTGTCGTCGCTATCCCCGCTTGTGGTAAAAGACTATTTTTGTGTTGAGGCGGCATAGCTCAGTTGATAGAGTGGCCGTGCCAGCAACTTGAGGGTTGCAGGTTCGATTCCTGCTTGTGCCATCCTAGTCACTGCCGTTGTGTCCTTGGGCAAGACACTTTACCCACCTGCTCCCAGTGCCACCCACACTGCTTTAAATGTAACTTAGATATTGGGTTTCACTATGTAAAGCGCTTTGAGTCACTTGAGAAAAGCGCTATATAAATATAATTCACTTCACTTCACACTACTTTGGCTTCCATGCTATTCCCTCGTTTGTTTATTTCCCTAGCTCACATGCTAGCGTCTTTTCTTCTGTCTAGCTCACATGCTAGTTCTGTCTGTTTGCGTCTAGTGCCTTTGTGCAAGTATTTATGTTCTTAGTTAGTTCTGTAGGGTTAAATAAATCATCATTCACGTTTCGTTGGCATTGTGGTGATGCGGGCGCGTTCTCTCAATCGTGCAGGCGGAATGGACACAGCGTGAATGTAAGAATGATGATTTACTTAACACTACAGAAACAAACTAAGAACATAAATACTTGCAAAAATGCACTAGAGCAGGGGTAGGGAACCTGTGGCTCTTTTGATGACTGCATCTGGCTCTCGGATAAAACTGAGCTGACATTGCTTAACACGATAAGTAATGAATAATTCCACTTGTAATCATCGTGTTAAAAATAACATTCAAAATATAAAATATTCTAATGCATTTTTATGTTCAAGAAGTTGCTTTAATGGTAAGTGTTGGGCTTGCCCTCCTGGGGGTTCTTCAGACCACCAAACACAGACATGAGGGCCTGTTTTAGGGTTAAAATATTGTTTGCTTTTTTCAATTAGTCTCTCAGTTGCTTTCCAGCAATTGTCTTTTTCTCTTTCGTCCTCACTCGCGCTCTGGCTCCAGCCCCAACCCTGTCTCCTCTCCTGGCTGCTGCTTATAACAGAGCGACAGGTGATTAGATAACAAGGCCCAGGTGGGCCTTCTACGCACCTGTCGCTGATTTCGAGGCCGGTCCTGGCAACATCCTGCTTTGCTGCAGGCCCGCAGGCCACGCCCCCTCCACAGTTAGCTTCAGAATAACAATGTTATTACAAAGAATAAAAGACCTATTATACTCTGGAAATGTTGGTCTTACTTAAAAATGCACGCGTTTGGTTGTGTTCAGTGTTAAATAAAAATATTATACGGCTCCTAGGGAAATACATTTTAAAATATTTGGCTTCTTGGCTCTCTCAGCCAAAAAGGTTCCCGACCCCTGCACTAGACCCAAACCAACAGAACTAGCATGTGAGCTAGAAAGAAGAAAAGGCGCTAGCATGTGAGCTAGGGAAATAAACAAACGAGGGAATAGCATGAAAGAAAAAGTACACAAAAATAGTCTTTTAACACAATCGGGGATAGCGGCGTCACCTGTCGCATGAAATAGCAAATTAGACTGCGAGGACGATTGATAAACAAGGGCAGACTTAAATAGAGGGATAATCAAAAGGCAGGTGCGCGTGTGAGACAAAAGGCAGGTGACACAAATGCGTTACTATGGAAACGGAACCAAACAGGAAGTGCCACCAGGAACTAAGGAAGACAAAATACTAACAGTGTCCATTCCATCCCGCCTGCACGATTGAGAGAACGCACCCGCATCACCACAATGCTAGCGAAACTCTCAGGGAGGACAACTTTCCAAACGTGAGGAGACATGCTCAGAAGGTGTTTATTCACACATGCAGGTGGAGCCAAAGAGAACAAACTTTCCAAGCGATGATGTCGGACAAATCCAGGCATAGGTCCTTAATCACTGAAAATCATCCGTCAGCTTTGCTTCACATCTCCACCTCAACACGACTTTGATGCACGTGTTAAAGCCCAACAAAGACTAGATTTATTTCTCTGAACAAGAAAAAAAAACACTGAAAAACACCAAATGAGTTGGTTAGACGACAAATGTATACGCACTACTTAAGTGTGAACTAAAAGCCTTTCTTCAAGGTCTTTGGTCTCAACATCACATCATTGATTCAGTTCACTCTTATAATTATTTTTCGGAATATAAGGCGCACTTTAAAATCCTTTCATTTTCTCAAAAATCGACAGTTCTCCTAATGTACGGAATCCTTTTGGTTGTGTCTACCGACCTTGAAAGCTATTTTTGGGATAACTTACAATCGAATCTTCAACTTCCAACCCGTCTTACATTAAATGAGTTCAAATCTTCTGTGAAAGGATTGCAGTCGACCTTGTCTGTTTGCACATGTGCCGTATAAGCGAGTTTTAATGTCGTAAATGTGATGTTTTATGTGTTGTTTACTGTTTTTAATGTAACCTTGCTGCTGCCCTATTGGCCAGGTCTCCCTTGTAAAAGGGAGACCTGGCTAAATAAATAAAGGCTAAATAAATAAAATAAACATTTGATTTGGTACATGGTGTAATGGTAAGTGCGGCCAGTAGATGGCAGTTACAAAAAGAGATATGTGAAGACACGTGAGAGACGTGGAACACTGTTACAAATATTGCAAAGTTGCAAAACAATACGTTTTCATAACATGGTCACTACTGCCTACTTTGTCTTGTTATATTCTTATTTTACTGTCATATTTTTATTCCCCTTGTTGCTTTTTAGTTTTTATTCTTATTGTAAAATTTCACTATTTTGTTTCCATTTAAACCCCCATTATTTACTTTTTACTTTTATTTAAATTGATCTCAACTCTGTACACTGCTGCTGGAATTCTAATTTTCCTGAAGGAACTCTCCTGAAGGAATCAATAAAGTACTATCTATCTAAATAAGCACCACACTGTGAACCCACACCAAACAAGAATGACAAACACATTTCGGGAGAACATTCGCACCGTAACAAAACACAAACGCGACAGAACAAATACCCAGAATCCCTTGCAGCACTAACTCTTGTAGGACGCTACAATATACAACCCCCCCAACCCCGCCCACCTCAACCTCCTCATGCTCTCTAAGGGAGAGCATGTCCAAAATTCCAAGTTGCTGTTTTGAGGCATGTTTAAAAAATCATGCACTTTGTGACTTCAATAATAAATATGGCAGCGCCATGTTGGCATTTTGTTCAATAACTTGAGTTGATTTATTTAGGAAAACCGTGTTGAATTTTTTATTTTAATGCATCCAGTCCCCCCCTCCACATCCCACCTCCCCGGATTGTAAATAATCAAATGTGTATACTTGTTCTTATGCTTTCTGAACTCACTATGTTCATTGACCTACACTGTTTCATAGTCCATTTCTCTGATGATGCAATTGTTGATGACTGAAGTACTGATATCATCCGAACCTAACTCCCCGCCTCCACATCCCACTTCCCGGATTTTAATAAAATGTAAATAATTTAATGTATATACTCTGATGATTAACTTGTGTGATGACTGTATTATGTTGATAGTATATATTTGTACCATGAATTGATGAACGCGGACCCCGACCTAAACAAGTTGAAAAACTTATTGGGGTGTTACCATTTAGTGGTCAATTGTACGGAATATGTACTGAACTGTGCAATCTACTAATAAAAGTTGCAATCAATCAAAAACCAGCGAGGCATCACAACAAAATGAGGCAAAATAATGTGTTAATTCCACGACTGTATATATCAGTATCGGTTGATATCGGAATCGGTAATGAAGACATTCTCGATATATCGCGGGTTTGTCTCTGAGCGATATAGAAAATGACTATATCGTGATATTCGAGTATATGTTCTCACGCAGTTGCTTTTAACTGCGGGCGTTAGACTACAGCAGGGGTGTCAAACTCAAATACAGAGTGGGCCAAAATTTAAAACTGAACGAAGCCGCGGGCCAAGGTTGAAAAAAAAAATCCTTTAATAGGGACCCAAACAAATTTTGCATTGAATATTGACCAGGCAAGGCTTATATAACATGCAAACTCGAGTTTTAAATAATAATTTAATATATCAACGGCATATCAAATCAAATAAAATTACAAATTCAATGCCTCTTTTCGGCGGCGGGTTTGAGTTGGGGCGGGGTTTGGTGTTAGCCGGGGTGTATAATGTAGCGTCACTGAAGAGTTAGTGATGCAAGGGGTTCTGGGTATTTCTTCTGTTGTGTTTATGTTCTGTTACGGTGCGGATGTTCTCCCAAAATGTGTTTGTCATTCTTGTTTGGTGTGGGTTCACAGTGTGGCGCATATGTGTAACGGTGTTAAAGTTGTTTATATGGCCACCCTCAGTGTGACCTGTATGGCTGTTGACCAAGTATGCCTTGCATTCACTTGTGTGTGTTAAAGCCGCACGTATTATGTGACCGCGCTGGCACGTTGTTTGTATGGCGGAAAAGCGGACGTGGCGCTAAAGGCAGTGCCTTCAAGACACACCCCCACTGGATCTCTCCTAGTTACCGATCAGCCTGACTAGGATTTAAACCCAGTCCTCTTTGATTGGGAGGTATCTGTTTTGAGCACTCAGCCAACCTTGGTCTTCTTAAAGGGAAATTTCGGGCCCCAATGATATTTTTAATTGAGAACCTGTCTCAGTAAACCATGATAGAAAAGCTTTCCTAGTTACCGATTGATCTGACTGGGATTTGAACCCAGTCCTTTTTGATTGGGAGCGAGCCGTTTAACCATTTTCGGGAGCGGCACTGAACTTCGGGAGTCTCCCGGGAAAATCGTGTGGGTTAGCAAGTACGAGTATCAGCGGTGAATGCAGTGTTACAGAATAATCCCGGCAGGCCAGCTATAATCTTAATTTGATATTACCTCAAGGGCCAAATGAAATTACACGGCGGGCCCGCGGGCCAGAGTTTGACACCCATGCTCTAGAGCAGGGGTAGGGAACCTATGGCTCTAGAGCCAGATGTGGCTCTTTTGATGACTGCATCTGGCTCTCAGATAAATCTTAGCTGATATTGCTTAACGCGATAATTATGAATCATTTCGCTGGTAATCACAGTGCTAAAAATAACGTGCACAATATAAAACATTCTCATGCATTTATATCCATCCATCCGTTTTCTACCGCACCTGTTCAAGAAGTCGCATTAATGGTAAGAAGTATTGTATGTCGCAGCTTGCTGCAGGGTCGTTCCCCCAGGAAGGCAGACGGACTACTCGGGACATGGCATTTAGGTAAAAACATGATTTAATTTTAACAAAAAAAAAGATACAAGCAAAAATCGCTCATAGCGGAGGCACAACTTGGGCTAAAGAACAAAGCTAACGCATAAACAGACTATGAACATAAATCAAACAAAACTTACTTGGCATGGCATGAAGCACGAAACTATGGCAAGGCATGAAACAAGTCAGCACCGGGCGACTGACTGGCAAAGACAAGCTTAAATGCTGCCTCTGATTATCAATCAATCAATCAATGTTTACTTATATAGCCCTAAATCACCAGTGTCTCAAAGGGCTGCACAAACCACTACGACATCCTCGGTAGGCCCACATAAGGGCAAGGAAAACTCACACCCAGTGGGACGTCGGTGACAATGATGACTATGAGAACATGATACTGATGACTATGAGAACATATGAGAACATGATACTGTGAAAGATCAATCCATAATGGATCCAACACAGTCGCGAGAGTCCAGTCCAAAGCGGATCCAACACAGCAGCGAGAGTCCCGTTCACAGCGGAGCCAGCAGGAAACCATCCCAAGCGGAGGCTGATCAGCAGCGCAGAGATGTCCCCAGCCGATACACAGGCGAGCAGTACATGGCCACCGGATCGGACCGGACTCCCTCCACAAAGGAGAGTGGGACATAGAAGAAAAAGAAAAGAAACGGCGGATCAACTGGTCTAAAAAGGGAGTCTATTTAAAGGCTAGAGTATACAAATGAGTTTTAAGGTGAGACTTAAATGCTTCTACTGAGGTGGCATCTCGAACTGTTACCGGGAGGGCATTCCAGAGTACTGGAGCCCGAAATGAAAAAGCTTAGTGCTCGGGAAGCAGGTGAGTGGGCATTTTGTCCACCAGAGACAGGTGGACAAAATGAGTAACCAAGGAAACCAGACAAGGGAGTGAAAAAAAAAACAGGAACTTAAAGAGTGCAAAGGACAAACAGCACATGGCCAAACAAAAACATGATCAATATTATTGGTTAGCTTCAGAATAATAATGTTACTAAAAATAATTAGAGACTTATTGTACTCTAAAAATGTTGGTCTTACTTAAAAACGCACGCATTTAGTTGTATTCAGTGTTAAAAAATATGATATGGCTCAAATGGAAATACATTTTGAAATAGTTGGCTTTCATGGCTCTCTCAGCCAAAAAGGTTCCCGACCCCTGCTCTAGAGCCATAGGTTCCCGACCCCTGCTCTATTGAATACCTGAGTGCGTCAGGTCAGCGTCACATGATCTCATACCTGCTTCGCCTTCCTAGACTAGACTGGTGGACTTTCCCAGACTGGACAAGATGAACACGCTGTGTGTTTTTCAAAGCCTCGGCTAGCAGCGAAAAAAAGGCACGGCGCTCACTCAGAACTACTCAGACAGGAAATAAACAAAAGTGATTTCAAAGGTCTTTGAGCATTACAAAACAGAGGTCAGAAGTAATAGACCCTCAAAGTAGCACGGTGGTCTTTCGGTAGACGATGCAAGGCAAAAAGTCATATTTGCAGCCCATTAATGGGCTCCAAAGGCAGACAACCTTGCTCTTGTCTTCGCATTTAATGCACAGTGACAGCCAGAACGGCAACTACAAGATTTTATAAACCACACACCTCGAAAACTGGAAGAAAGAAAAAAAAACAACCTAACTGATTCTACTGTTGTGGTTTTATTGATCTCGTCCCCTTGTGGAAGTTGCAGATTTCATTATTTACTTCCAGTCCTTGGCTGCAACAAAGTATCCGTTACCCTCCCACTTGAAAAAGGTAGAATTGTAATGAGGTTAAATAGCTCCAAGCAAGATATATAAACCCTGTTTCCATATGAGTTGGGAAATTGTGTTAGATGTAAATAAAAACACACCTGGTATCAATCAGCCCGATTTCCTATTTAGACCTGTCTTCCCATCCAGTCTGGGCTGTATTGTGTCGTTGCTACCTGTAGTGTCACGTCATGTCGTGTCAATGCAAGCTATATTCGGTAGCAGAATGTAGCTTACTGTCTTTTGTTCCCTGTTTCCAGTTTGTTTGATCAGAGCCAAGTTTGTTATCCGTTTTTGTTTGTACCCTTTTGTTCGGTTTTGTCTTCGTGTTTTAATTAAATCATAGTTTACCTGCAAAATGCCTGCCGCCTTCTCTGCATCTCGGGGTTCGTCACAAACTAACTCTGACATTTACGAGGTTAAAATGTCAATACAAGGATCTGCTAATGTGTTAACACTGGTGTAAGTTCGTCTATACCAGGGGTGGGCATTACGTCGATCGCGATCGACTGGTCGATCTCGGAGGGTGTGTCAGTCGATCTCAAGCCAGGCATTAAAAAATGTACATAAAAATGAGCAATCATCAATCATAGCAAGACTTCACTTTCGTCAGTTGTTTGACATTCTCGGCACCCGAGGATCTTGTGAGATGACGCTGGCTGCTGCGAGCTCATATTTAAGAAAAAAATCACTAACAGGGCGGACGCAGAGAAACACATTTTATTTCTAGAGACTCCGTACCTACTGTCAAAACTCTAAAGAGCGACTGCACAGTTCCTGTCTTCACCATAAAAGACCTGTTTCATCCTGCCTGTGCTAACAAAATAAGAGTCTCAGAAAGCTAGCAAGCTACGGAGTTTGATGCCAATGTATTTCTCCCCCGCTTTCTCACTTGCTTGCCCACCCGCACACTCACCGACGTCACTCACCTGCTGCCAGACATTAAAGGGCCACACACATATGCTACTCTCATAACAAAGTGTTTAAAAAGGAGTATGCAAGTTGGACAAATGAGATGCCAAATCCAACCACTTTCATGTGGTATTGGACAGAAAGGAGGACTTTTTTTTTCTCCTCCATTTGAAAATGCGGACGTTATCATCATTACTGTCTAATTCCAATCAATGCAAGTCATCAGAATCAGGTAATACACCAACTTATATTCTTGTCTTCATGAAAGAAAGGAATCTATGCGTGTTAAACATGCTTGTATTATCATTAAACACCATTAACTTGTTAACAAAAATGTCTCTTTCATAAATAAATATATATAAATTTTAAATAGGAATGAAGTAGATCTCCTCGACTTGGTCAATTGAAAAGTAGCTCGCCTGCAGAAAAAGTGTGAGCGCCCCTGGTCTATACAAAAGGAGCACGCTAGTGTTTTAGGAACGTTTTGCAAAAATGCTACTTACTCTCAAATTTTTAACTAATCTTGGTAACTAATTTTTCCTTCATTTGTTACCAGATTCGCACCTTCTTTCTCTCGTATTACCACTCGCACCTCTCCGCTAGCATCACAGCTAATGTTACCGTGCCGCTACCTCTCCGCTCGGCGAGAGCGTATGACGTTGCACGCGCGACAGTGTGTGACGTATGAAAGAAGGTGCGCTTGTTTTATGTCTCTGTGAGAAGCAGAGACAAGAAAGCAAGAGAAAAACCTGCAGCGTAATGCCCGCAGCTAAAAAGCAACTGCGTGAGAACGTATACTCACTGCTTCCCTGCTCGTAAAATCACTGATAGTCAAGTTCTTGGAACAGTTTAGTTGGGAGGTTGGTTGGGTTGTGGTGACAAAATAATTTCTTATTTTTTGAGTAATGGACGAAAGTAAAAACCCTGTTTCCATATGAGTTGGGAAATTGTGTTAGATGTAAATATAAACAGAATACAATGATTTGCAAATCCTTTTCAAGCCATATTCAGTTGAATATGCTACAAAGACAACATATTTGATGTTCAAACTGATAAACTTTTTTTTTGTGTGCAAATAATCATTAACTTTAGAATTTGATGCCAGCAACACGTGACAAATAAGTTGGGAAAGGTGGCAATAAATACTGATAAAGTTGAGTAATGCTCATCAAACACCTCTTTGGAACATCCCACAGGTGTGCAGGCTAATTGGGAACAGGTGGGTGCCATGATTGGGTATAAAAACAGCTTCCCCAAAAATGCTCAGTCTTTCACAAGAAAGGATGGGGCGAGGTACACCCCTTTGTCCACAACTGCGTGAGCAAATAGTCAAACAGTTTAAGAACAACCTTTCTCAAAGTGCAATTGCAAGAAATTTAGGGATTTCAACATATACGGTCCATAATATCATCAAAAGGTTCAGAGAATCTGGAGAAGCTTCAACAATTATTTTCCTCAGTTCCCAAACGTTTATTGAGTGTTAATAGAAGAAAAGGTGATGTAACATAGTGGTGAACATGCCCTTTCCCAACTACTTTGGCACGTGTTGCAGCCATGAAATTCTAAGTTAATTATTATTTGCTTAAAAAAAAAAAAAGTTTATGAGTTTGAACATCAAATATGTTGTCTTTGTAGTGCATTTAACTGAATATGGGTTGAAAATGATTTGCAAATCATTTTTGCAAAATTTGAGATAGACAAAAAGAAGAAGCTTATTGAACTACAAATGCAGAAGCGCAACATTTTACAGGACTTATGCAGATCCTAAATACAGATCAGCAGGTACCAGAAGGTAAGAAACGTTGCATTTGCATAATATTGCTAAACGAAACGCCAGATAATATGGTTTACTTTATACACACACCATAATAATGTTGAAGCACAGTACAATCCACCAAATAGTGCGGGTTCATAGCTTACCAAAGTCGTACTAAAAACATTTTTGATATATTTTTCAGCGCCGTGTGTAATGTTCTATATTTTCAATGGAACATATAAACATATAGGGTGTTCTTTACGTAAGTCATATTGCCATCATAGTGGAGTCTACACATGTTTGACTGCCATCTACTGGTCACACTTATCATTACACCATGTACCAAATAAAATTGCTTCAAGATCGGTAAGCAAAACCAGAATGATTCCGTACATTATGCGCACTGGGATATAAGGCGCATTGTAGAGTTTTGAAAGAAAAGAAAAATTATTTGGGGCGGTAAAGCTCGGTTGGTAGAGCGGCCGTGCCAGCAACTTCAGGGTTGCAGGTTCGATCCCCGCCATCCTAGTCGCTGCCGTTGTGTCCTTGGGCAAGACACTTTACCCACATGGTAAAAGATTATTGGTTTTCACAAAGTAAAGCGCTTTGAGTCACTTGAGAACAGCGCTATATAAATTTAATTCACTAATTCACATTTTAAGTGCGCAAAATAGTCCGGAAAATACAGTATATAACACATTATACACTTTAAATTATTTAATTGCAGATTTTTATTCAAGGTCATCACATTACGACATTATGAATCTGTAACATAATTTGCTTTTATTTGAGTCAGGGCTGAGCATTAATTTTTAGACTAATTAAAGACAGATAATTATGTAAAAATACATTATTTCCTTGAACTTTCCGGCAGAACTTCCCTCTGTTGTTGTAACACGGGTGAATTTTGGAACGTACACTATAATAACAGCTAAGGTTATTAATAATTTAAGAAAAAGCGCCGAGAAAAGCATGCACAGCAAAAAAAAAAGTAAGCTCTACCGCAGGTAAGATGAAACATCTTTAAGCCAGGTTCATTACATGTGGGAGTTGTACTGTAAATGTTGACTTGTGGCAACACTCAAGAGGAAAAGCTGCAACTCCAAGTCTGGCTTGCATCATGTTGATCAACACGGAGAGCATTGGGACATGCAGGACGACAACAACAGTCATCAGCGGTGGTGCACGTGTGAGAGTTGCTACGGCAACAGCACTTCAGGTGCCTGCAAATCTGTTTTCAAGCAATAGGTATGACATCGGCTACTGTACTTACAAAGCCCGTTTCCATATGAGTTGGGAAATTGTGTTAGATTAAATATAAACAGAATACAATGATTTGCAAATCATTTTCAACCCATATTCAGTTGAATGCACTACAAAGACAAGATATTTGATGTTCAAACTCATAAACTTTATTTTTTTTGTGCAAATAATAATCAATTTAGGATTTCATGGCTGCAACACGTGCCAAAGTAGTTGGGAAAGGGCATGTTCACCACTGTGTTACATCACCTTTTCTTTCAACAACACTTAATAAACGTTTGGGAACTGAGGAAACTAATTGTTGAAGCTTTGAAAGTGGAATTCTTTCCCATTCTTGTTTTATGTAGAGCTTTAGTCGTTCAACAATTCAGGGTCTCCGCTGTCGTATTTTACGCTTCATAATTTTCGATGGGAGCCAGGTCTGGACTGCAGGCGGGCCAGGAAAGTACCCACACTCTTTTTTTTACTAAGCCACGCTGTTGTAACACGTGCTGAATGTGGCTTGGCATTGTCTTGCTGAAATAAGCAGGGGCGTCCATGAAAGAGACGACGCTTAGATGGCAGCATATGTTGTTCCAAAACCTGTATGTAGCTTTCAGCATTAATGGTGCCTTCACAGATGTGTAAGTTACCCATGCCTTGAGCACTAATGCACCCCCATACCATCACAGATGCTGGCTTTTGAACTTCGTGTCGATAACAGTCTGGATGGTTCGCTTCCCCTTTGGTCCGGATGACATAATGTCGTATATTTACAAATACAATTTGAAATGAGGACTCGTCAGACCACAGAACACTTTTCCACTTTGCCTCAGTTCATCTTCGATGATTTCGGGCCCAGAGAAGCTTTCTGGATGTTGTTGATAAATGGCTTTCGCTTTGCATAGTAGTGTCATGACGCGGAGTCGAACCCGCGTTTCCTCGGCGGCCAAGACGCGCATCCGTTGACAGCGCACTCAGACATGTCCCCACTCGTGCTGAGCGCAGCACGCCCGCGCAGCAACAAGCCTGTAGTCAATCAATAATCGACACACCTGAACTTGATGAAAGGGATCGGCGTAAAGACCAGCAGACCCGAGGAACCTTTGCCAGAACGTGGCTAACCTTCCCGTAAGCTTCACGTCTGGCATTCCCTTCCCCGTGATTTCCTCACCTTTGCTTTGCTCTCTCTTTCTGTATCCCTGGTTCATGTCCCTTGGTGTGTTCACAGTGACTACCCTGCCTTCCGTGATCAAGCCTTGTCCTTCGACATCCAACCGGATTCCTGACTGCCCTCCTCGATCCACGACCTCCCTGCTCGGACCCAGACTACACTGCCTCCCTCCCTCCCCACGACCCATTGCCTGTCCACAAACTACCTCTTCGTCTTGCCCCTCGTGATTCGACGAAAGATTACAACCAACACTCACAGACAACAACCCTTGGTAACATTAACATTATTAATATTACACATAGTTACACTCATTCACTTAGAGTAGCATACACATGTCATGTATTCATCAGAGGTTTAAAATAAACCTTGGAAAACCACAGTTCTGTCCTGGTTGTCGCCTCCTTCCCTCTGAACACAACAAGTAGAGCTTTAACTTGCACTTATAGATGTAGCGCCGATCTGTATTTAGTGATACTGGTTTTCTGAAGTGTTCCTGAGCCCATGTGGTGATATCCTTTAGAGATTGATGTCGGTTTTTGATGCAGTGCCGTCTGAAGGATCGAAGGTCACGGTCATTCAATGTTGGTTTGCGGCCATGCCGCAATAAGGCACTTTTGTCAAGTCAAGTCAATTTTATTTATATAGCACGTCTGCCAGAAAGTAGAGACCTTTCCAACACTTGTTCCGGCTTATTAGTGATTCCTAAAGCCCAAAAAAAGTCTGCGGGCTATAGAGCGTTTTCCGTTCGGGCTCCAGTACTCTCCAGTAACAGTTCGAGATTCTATTTCAGTAGAAGCATTTAAGTCTCACCTTAAAACTCATTTGTATACTCTAGCCTTTAAATAGACCTCCTTTTTAGACCAGTTGATCTGCCGCTTCTTTTCTTTTTCTCCTCTGTCCCCCCCCTCCCTTGTGGAGGGGGGTCCGGTCCGATGACCATGGATGAAGTACTGGCTGTCCAGAGTCGGGACCCAGGATGGACCGCTCGCCTGTGTATCGGTTGGGGACATCTCCACACTGCTGATCCGACTTCGCTTGGGATGGTTTCCTGTGGACGGGACTCTCGCTGCTGTCTTGGATCCGCTTTGAACTGAACTCTCGCGGCTGTGTTGGAGCCACTATGGGTTGAACTTTCACAGTATCATGTTAGACCCGCTCGACATCCATTGCTTTCGGGCCCCTGGAGGGGGGGGGGGGTTTGCCCACATTTGACTGGTCCTCTCCAAGGTTTCTCATAGTCATCATTGTCACTGGCGTCCCACTGGATGTGAATTCTCCCTGCCCACTGGGTGTGAGTTTTCCTTGCCCTTTTGTGGGTTCTTCCGAGGATGTCGTAGTCGTAGTGGTTTGTGCAGTCCTTTGAGACATTTGTGATTTAGGGCTATATAAATAAACATTGATTGATTGATGTGGCCAATTTAGTGTTGCCAATCAACCTATCCCCAGGTGCATGTCTTTGGAGGTGGGAGGGGCCTATCCCCAGGTGCATGTCTTTGGAAGTGGGAGGAAGCCGGAGTACCCGGAGGGAACCCACGCATTCACGGAGAGAACATGCAAACTCCACACTGAAAGATCTCAGCCTGGAATTGAACCCAGGACTGCAGAACCTTCGTATTGTGAGGCAGACACACTAACCCCTCAGCCACCGTGAAGCCCTAGTGTGTGAATGTTGTCTGTCTGTCTGTGCTGGCCCTGCGATGAGGTGGCGACTTGTCCAGGGTGTACCCCGCCGTCCGCCCGATTGTAGCTGAGATAGGCGCCGGCGCCCCCCGCCACCCCGAAAGGGAATAAGCGGTAGAAAATGGATGGATGGATGGATGATTGATGTGGTTTTGTGCATTATTATTATTTTTGGTGATAAAACATTTTTGTTAATGTAATTTAAATTATTTTTTTTTTATATAATTAATGTTGTTTACATCCTCTTCCTTTGGACTTATTCAAAAAACTACACAACTTAGAATAAGCCTCATTAGTGAAGTGAAGTGAAGTGAATTATATTTATATAGCGCTTTTTCTCTAGTGACTCAAAGCGCTTTACATAGTGAAACCCAACATCTAAGTTACATTCAAACCAGTGTGGGTGGCACTGGGAGCAGGTGTAGTCAAATAAGCTTGTTCTTTTTCTCTATCTTGTTATGGGACATTCATCCTCCACTGTTGCCATTTCTAATATAAAGTAGTGTAAAATTCTTACTTATATCTGTCAGTAGACTCGCCATGAAAGGGCTAAAACCTACCGGTGTAGTGAGTTTACATTATTCACCCGAGGAACTTTGGTTATTAGAGAGTTACGGTCCGACGGTTTTTCACGGGACACATTTCCCGCCTTGTTGTTGTTGTACTCGTGAGCCGCGGATGAGGAGATGCGGCTCCGTTATTGATTGAAGTAGAGACTGAATGACATTAAAACAGTTAGCTCCATTTTTTTGACACTTCTTCCACCCCCGTCCTTGCACGCTACACCGTTACAAAAAAGATGACGGGGAGAAGACTCTGCCGAAGGTGAGCCAGGTAAATAAGACCGCCCACAAAACGCCGAATCCTGTAGCAAAGGTCAGAAAGCGACTTGAAGATGATCTGTAAAACTTCAACAATGCAACATTTTGACCCAAAAAACACCATTACAGGTTATGTAGACCACAAGAAAGTGTTTTACATTTAGATTTTTTTTTTTTAATATGACTCCTTTAATGCGCCTTATGTATAGTAGAGTGTCCGCCCTGAGATCGGGAGGTCGTGAGTTCAAACCCCGGCCAAGTCATACCAAAGACTATAACAATAGGACCCATTACCTCCCTGCTTGGCACATTTAGCATCAAGGGTTGGAATTGGGGGTTAAATCACCAAAAATGATTCCCGGGCGTGGCACCGCTGCTGCCCACTGCTCCCCTCACCTCCCAGGGAGTGATCAAGGGTGATAGGTCAAATGCAGAGAATAATTTCGCCACATTTAGTATGTGTGTGACAATCATTGGTACTTTAACTTTAAAAACGATCGAAAATCGACCATTCATCGGCAATGCGCCTTATAATCCGGTGTGCCCTATGGTCCGGAAAATACGGTACTGTAAATGTTGGTAAATAATACTGTACAGGCCTGATCTATTATAGTGAAGTGAATTTTACTTATATAGCGCTTTTCTCTAGTGACTCGAAGCGTCTTACATAGTAAAACCCGATATCCAAGTTCCATTTAAACCAGTGTGGGTGGCACTGGGAGCAGGTGGGTAAAGTGTCTTGCCCAAGGACACAACGGCAGTGACTAGGATGGCGGAAGCGGGAATCGAACCTGCAACCCTCAAGTTGCTGGCACGGCCACTCTACCAACCGAGCTCAACATACTGTATGTATGCTTTTGACCCAGCAGATTTGGTCACATTCTCAGTAGACCCATAATAAATTCATAAAAGAACCACATTTCATGAATGTTTTTTATGTGACCAACAAGTATGTGCTCCAATCAAGCGTTGTAGAAATTATTGGAAACTCCAGACAAGCATGACATTTTGTCCTTTACTAGTGTATATAAAGTGAATTATATTTATATAGCGCTTTTCTCTAGTGAATCAAAGCGCTTTACATAGTGGAACCCAATATCTAAGTTACATTTAAACCAGTGTGGGTGGCACTGGGAGCAGGTGGGTAAAGTGTCTTGCCCAAGGACACAACGGCAGTGACTAGGATGGCGGAAGCGGGAATCGAACCTGCAACCCTCAAGTTGCTGGCACGGCCACTCTACCAACCGAGCTATACCGCCCCAGTGTAGTCATTTCGGAGCCACAGTAGTGGTTTGTACAGTCCTTTGAGACATTTGTGATTTAGGGCTATATAAATAAACATTGATTGATTGATGTGGATTTGTGCATTATTATTATTTTTTGGTGATAAAACGTTTTTGTTAATGTAATTTAAAATTTTTTTTATATATATAATTAATGTTGTTTACATCCTCTTCCTTCGGACTTATTAAAAAAACTACACAACTTAGAATAGGCCTCATTAGTGAAGTGAAGTGAGTTATATTTATATAGCGCTTTTTCTCTACTGACTCAAAGCGCTTTACATAGTGAAACCCAATATCTAAGTTACATTTAAACCAGTGTGGGTAGCACTGGGAGCAGGTGGGTAAAGTGTCTTGCCCAAGGACACAACGGCAGTGACTGTGTTGGCAGAAGCAGGGATCGAACCCGCAACACTGAAGTTGCTGGCACGGCCGCTCTACCAACCGAGCTATACCACCCTAAACTGTTAACCACGACTCTACAACCCCCAAAAAAACTGCAGCCCATATCTCTTTGTGGCTGTCTGGCTTATGCCACGGATGTAAACAAATATATATATATATTTTCCACTTTGCACAACAGGTGAGGCAGAGCATTTCTACTGGGTTGAAATCTCTACAGGCCCTGGAGGATTTGTGTTTTTGTGGAAGCACAAACAGCCCGAGGACATGACGCGAGATGGAAGCAAGTTAGATAAAGACGCTTATAGTGTTGGTCATAGCCGATAGAGGAAGGGAAATGGAGATAAAGACAAAGTATGTGCCTTCCTGTGTTTCCCCACTCTGTTTGTCTTGCAGGTATTGTACTGTGTGTGTGTGTGTGTGTGTGTGTGTGTGTGTGTGTGTGTGTGTGTGTGTGTGTGTGTGTGTGTGTGTGTGCTGTAAGCTCAAAAAAACAAAAAAAGCTTCAAGGGGAAAATACAGTCTTCCACACATCTCTTCTGGGAAATGTGTGTACGCTTCACTGACTCCTTGGTGACCTTTTCATACATGATTAGGAACTCTAATCAACTGAGAGTGTCACTCTCTAGAAATACAGCATATCCCATTTCATGCTGCTGTCATGTTGCTGACTGCTTGTCACTACGGCAACCGCTGCATTATGTCAAAACTGAGAGTGATGGGTTTTTATTTTTTTTTATTTTTAGAAAAACCCTCCAAGAGCAAAGAGGGTTGAGCTTATTTGTTTATTTTTTTGGACGGCTACAATGCACATTGTCAGATTTTATTTTGTTGTTTAGGGAAAAGTCAAACTGTTAAATGGCGTTTTGATATTGTGGAATAATGACTGAACAAAGTTGGACAAACGTCGTCCCAATACCAATAATTTAGAGCAGGGGTAGGGAACCTATGGCTCTCGAGCCAGATGTGGCTCTTTTGATGATTGCATCTGGCTCTCAGATAAATCTTAGCTGACAGTAGAAGCATTTAAGTCTCACCTTAAAACTCATCTGTATACTCTAGCCTTTAAATAGACCTCCTTTTTAGACCAGTTGATCTGCCGCTTCTTTTCTTTTTTCTCCTATGTCCCCCCCCTCCCTTGAGGAGGGGGTCCGGTCCGATGACCATGGATGAAGTAAGTGCTGGCTGTCCAGAGTCGAGACCCAGGATGGACCGCTCGCCTGTGTATCGGTTGGGGACATCTCTACGCTGCTGATCCGCCTCCGCTTGAGATGGTTTCCTGTGAACGGGACTCTCGCAGCTGTCTTGGATCCGCTTTGAACTGAACTCTCGCGGCTGTGTTGGAGCCACTATGGATTGAACTTTCACAGTATCATGTTAGACCCGCTCGACATCCATTGCTTTCGGTCCCCTAGGGGTGGGGGTGGGGTTTCCCACTTCTGAAGTCCTCTCCAAGGTTTCTCATAGTCAGCATTGTCACTGGCGTCCCACTGGATGTGAATTCTCCCTGCCCACTGGGTGTGAGTTTTCCTTGCCCTTTTGTGGGTTCTTCCGAGGATGTTGTAGTCGTAATGATTTGTGCAGTCCTTTGAGACATTTGTGATTTGGGGCTATATAAATAAACATTGATTGATTGATTGATTGATTGACACTACTTAACACAATAAATAATTAATAATTCCGCTGGTAATCACAGTGTTAAAAATAACGTTCAAAATATAAAACATTCTCATGCATTTGAATCCATCCATTCTTTCCTTCCTCTTATATTTATATAGCGCTTTTCTCTGTTGACTCAAAGCGCTTTATATAGTGAAACCCAATATCTAAGTTACATTTAAACCAGTGTGGGTGGCACTGGGAGCAGGTAGGTAAAGTGTCTTGCCCAAGGACACAATGGCAGTGACTAGGATGGCGGAAGCGGGAATCGAACCTGCACCCCTCAAGTTGCTGGCACGGCCACTCTACCAACCGAGCTATGCCGCCCCGTTGCTACTGCACCTGTTCAAGAGGTCGCATTAATGATCAAAAGTTTTTTTATTTATTATTGGTTACCTTCAGAATAACAATGTTATTAAAAAAAAAAAGAGATGCACGCATTTAGTTGTTGTAATTTGGGAAAGTCCAAATGAAAGAGGAGGCGTAGAATTCTCTTGTCAGAGCGTGGGACGACACTGTTCAAGAGTACAGGTCTACGGGTTTCTCCTCATTGAGCTAAATTGAATCCTGTCTCTGTTTAATTCCTTGCTTCTTGTCTGTTTAATAAATGTCATCAGTGTTTGAACCTGACAGTAGTTTTCAGTGTTAAAAATATTATACGGCTCTCACAGAAATATGTTTTAAAATATTTGGCTTTCATGGCTCTCTAGCCTAAAAGGTTCCCGACCCCTGATTTAGAGTAACGCTTTTTGTATGGGGAACATATTCACCATTAATTATTTGCTTATTAAAGTAACAAAGACTTAATTTAGAGTTATTTGGACACTACGGTTAGGGTTAGGGTTACTAATAAGCAATAATTCTGAGGTTATTAAGAGAAGACTCTTAGTTAATAGCTTACTGGCTGTTTATTAAGGCTATGCAGAATAAGGCAATAATAAGTACTTAAGAATGACTTATTTATTTATTAAGAGCCAATATGTTGCTAATTTGCATGTTAATAAGCAACTAATTAATGGCAAATATGTGTTCCTCATACTAAAGTGTTACCTCATTTAGTACTGGTACCAAAATGTATAGACACTTGTTGATACTTTTCCAAAATAAAGGGAACTACGAAAAATGTCAATATTGACTTTATTTTAACAG
>NC_084626.1:23474964-23519964 GCF_033978795.1 Nerophis ophidion
ATTGGACCGTGTCCCTCGGGAAGTCCTGTGGGGAGTGCTCAGAGAGTATGAGGTACCGGACTGTCTTATTGTGGCGGTCCGCTCCCTGTATGATCAGTGCCAGAGCTTGGTCCGCATTGCCGGCAGTAAGTCGAACACGTTTCCAGTGAGGGTTGGACTCCGCCAAGGCTGTCCTTTGTCACCGATTCTGTTCATAACTTTTATGGACAGAATTTCTAGGCGCAGTCAAGGCGTTGAGGGGTTCCGGTTTGGTGGCCGGGGGATTAGGTCTCTGCTTTTTGCAGATGATGTGGTCCTGATGGCTTCATCTGGCCGGGATCTTCAGCTCTCACTGGATCGGTTCGCAGCCGAGTGTGAAGCGACCGGAATGAGAATCAGCACCTCAAAGTCCGTGTCCATGGTTCTCGCCTGGAAAATGGTGGAGTGCCATCTCCAGGTCTGGGAGGAGACCCTGCCCCAAGTGGAGGAGTTCAAGTACATAGGAGTGTTGTTCACGAGTGGGGGAAGAGTGGATGGTGAGATCGACAGGCGGATCGGTGCGGCGTCTTCAGTAATGCAGACGCTGTATCGATCCGTTGTGGTGAAGAAGGAGCTGAGCCGGAAGGCAAAACTCTCAATTTACCGGTCGATCTACGTTCCCATCCTCACCTATGGTCATGAGCTATGGGTCATGACCGAAAGGATAAGATCACGGGTACAAGCGGCCCAAATGAGTTTCCTCTCCCTTAGAGATAGGGTGAGAAGCTCTGCCGTCCGGGAGGAACTCAAAGTAAAGCCGCTGCTCCTCCACATCGAGAGGAGCCAGATGAGGTGGTTTGGGCATCTGGTCAGGATGCCACCCGAACGCCTCCCTAGGGAGGTGTTTAGGGCACGTCCAACCGGTAGGAGGCCACGGGGAAGACCCAGGACACGTTGAGAAGACTATGTCTCCCGGCTGGACTGGGAAGGCCTCGGGATCCCCCGGAAAGAGCTGGACGAAGTGGCAGGGGAGAGGGAAGTCTGGGCTTCCCTGCTTAGGCTGCTGCCCCCGCGACCCGACCTCGGATAAGCGGAAGATGATGGACGGCTTGATTTGATATGCAGCACAGTCTGCTTTATAAATGTCAACATCGTCGACGATCACCCTCATTTAACCGTGGCAGCCAAAATCGTGATCAAAATTGTGCAGCCCGAATATGCAGTTCCAGTCCCTTGCCCACGGCCAGACAGATTTGCCTTCGCCTCAAAAATAAACAAGAAAGGAAACATGTACGACTACCATTCGCGAGACAGCTTTTTTCCCCCCGAAAGTACTCCTACTACTGACTACATAAAGGGGTCTCTCTGAACATGGTGGGTGGCAAGACCGTGCAGCAAACGCTGCCTCCTCCTTTTCTCTCTCATTCCGGCTCCTTCCTCTGTTTGAACATGTCTTGCAGCATGGATGGGCACAGGCTGCATACAGAGTCCAAGACAGCTGTCTGCCATGCATAATTTATCCTCTGAGACCTCTCCCTTCCCCCCTCTGGCAGGTGGAAAAACCACGAGAGTCTTGGACATCTCACCGCCATGGGAAGGTCTGCAAACATATGGTTCTGAATAAGGATGTGCTGAGGTTTTCTTTTGGACGTTCATGCAGTCGTAGATGCAATGAGGTCCTTGTGAATGAGACAAGAGGATGGTAGGAGCGTGGGGAGGTGCGGAGCTTAGCTTATATTATTGTCTCGTTACTCGCCGTCGGGCAGATGAAGACATGAGACATGAATTTCTTTAGACTACTAAAGATATTTTTTTTTCCAATGCAATATTAACAATCAATAACATTAATGAATGAAAAGTGGGGTTGTTCGGTATGCCATCCATCCATATTCTACCGCTTATTCCCTTTAGGCTCTTGCCTATCTCAGCTACAATCAGGCGGGAGGCGGCGTACACCCTGGACAAGTCGCCACCTCAGTTAGGTACAGTGGGGCAAAAAAGTATTTAGTCAGCCAGCGATTGTGCAAGTTCTCCCACTTAAAACGATGACAGAGGTCTGTAATTTTCATCATAGGTACACTTCAACTGTGAGAGACAGAATGTGAAAAAAAAATCCAGGAATTCACATTGTAGGAATTTTAAAGAATTTATTTGTAAATTATGGTGGAAAATAAGTATTTGGTCAACCGTTCAAAGCTCTCACTGATGGAAGGAGGTTTTGGCTCAAAATCTCACGATACATGGCCCCATTCATTCTTTCCTTAACACGGATCAATCGTCCTGTCCCCTTAGCAGAAAAGCAGCCCCAAAGCATGATGTTTCCACCCCCATGCTTCACAGTAGGTATGGTGTTCTTGGGATGCAACTCAGTATTCTTCTTCCTCCAAACACGACGAGTTGAGTTTATACCAAAAAGTTCTATTTTGATTTCTTATGACCGCATGCCATTCTCCCAATCCTCTGCTGTATCATCCATGTATCCATAAATTAGAGAACCTTGGTTGGACATTTGCATGTGGACTGGAATTAGCATTCAGACTTCGGAAAGCAAAACTGATAGCTCTATCCTGGAGGAAAGACTCCATGTTTATGTTAAACGCAACCCACAAGTTATGGTATACATCTGTGGTCTTCCCAGTCACACAGTGAGGCGGTATAGCTCGGTTGATAGAGTGGCCGTGCCAGCAACTTGAGGGTTCCAGGTTCGATCCCCGTTTCCGCCGTCCTAGTCACTGCCATTGTGTCCTTGGGCAAGACGCTTTAGCCACCTGCTCCCAGTGCCACCCACACTGGTTTAAAAATGTAACTAAGATATTGGGTTTCACTATGTAAAA
Organism: Nerophis ophidion; assembly: GCF_033978795.1. Classification (NCBI taxonomy): domain Eukaryota; kingdom Metazoa; phylum Chordata; class Actinopteri; order Syngnathiformes; family Syngnathidae; genus Nerophis; species Nerophis ophidion. The sequence goes on from NC_084626.1 coordinate 23,477,757, forward strand.
GCGCTTTGAGTTGCTAGAGAGAAGCGCTATATCAATATAATTCACTTCACTTCACACACACACAAACACCTCTTTACATGGTCAGGTTGTACTTTCCTGAATTAACACACACCCAGATAGTGAAAGAAGGAATACAAGACTGTGGTCCGGCTCCTCCGATTTAAGAATGTCTAATTTGTTTGACTTGACCTCCTCCAGGTACTGCAGTCCTGTATAAGGACACTCGCTTGTAATAAAGCAACTTTTTGTTCAGCAAAGCGTCTCCGACGTCTCTTTTGGTCCAACCACACTGCTGTGTTGCCCTTTTGCCCGGGAGGGGGTGACAATACAAGAGGTACACACCAATAACAACGTCAATAAATAGAGAAGAGCACGGTAAAGGCAAGTCTCACACGTCAGCAGATAGACACTATGGACGTGACAGTAAGTGACAGCTCGACACCGTCGCAAAAAACAAAAGCCTAAAACCTTGCCAGCGCCTCCTTGACTCAGTCCAGGTAACATGACGGTTAACACAGAGGTTAAAAGGTAAGGCTGGATACTGTGATAATGAAGTGAATTAATTAACTCATTATGTTCAACATATGGTGAATGTTGGAGAAAGCCGACCACCAGGTTTAAGTAGATAATGGTTGAACTCATAATAAATTAAGGAGCTTTAGTTGGAATTAACATTCAGACTTCGGAATGCAAAACTGATAGCTCTATCCTGGAGGAAAGACTCCATGCCTATCTTAAACGTCAACCTACAAGTTATGGTATACATCTGTTGTTGTCCCAGTACACACACACCAAGTGACATCTTGACACAGTCACAAAAAACTAAAGCCTAAAACCTTGCCAGCGCCTCCTTGCTGCGGTCCAGGTAACATGACGGTTAACACAAAGGTTAAAGGGTAAGGCAGGATCCTGTGATAATGAAGTAAATTAATTAACTCATTATGTTCTACATATGGTGAATGTTGGACGAAGCGGACTACCAGGTTTAAGTAAATAATGGTTGAACTTATAACAAATTAAGGAGCTTTAGTTGGAATTAACATTCAGACTTCAGAATGCAAAAATGATAGCTCTATCCTGGAAGAAAGACTCCATGTTTATCTTAAACGTCAACCTATAAGTTATGGTATACATTTGTTGTTGTTCCAGTACACACAAACACCAAGTGACATCTTGACACCGTCACAAAAAACAAAAGCCTAAATTCTTGCCAGCGCTTCCTTGCCGCAGTCCAGGTAACATGACGGTTAACACAGAGGTTAAAAGGTAAGGCTGGATCCTGTGATAATGAAGTAAATTAATTAACTCATTATGTTCTACATATGGTGAATGTTGGAGAAAGCGGACCACCAGGTTTGAGTAAATAATGGTTGAACTCATAATAAATTAAGGAGCTTTAGTTGGAATTAACATTCAGACTTCGGAATGCAAAACTGATAGCTCTATCCTGGAGGAAAGACTCCATGTTTATCTTAAACGTCAACCTACAAATTACAGTATGGTATACATCTGTTGTTGTCCCAGTACACACAAACACCAAGTGACATCTTGACACCGTCACAAAAAACAAAAGCCTAAATTCTTGCCAGCGCTTCCTCGCCGCAGTCCAGGTAACATGACGGTTAACACAGAGGTTAAAAGGTAAGGCAGGATCCTGTGATAATGAAGTGAATTAATTAACTCATTATGTTCTACATATGGTGAATGTTGGAGAAAATCGGACCACCAGGTTTAAGTAAATAATGGTTGAACTCATAATAAATTAAGGAGCTTTAGTTGGAATTAACATTCAGACTTCGGAATGCAAAACTGATAGCTCTATCCTGGAGGAAAGACTCCATGTTTATCTTAAACGTCAACCTACAAGTTACAGTATGGTATACATCTGTTGTTGTCCCAGTACACAAAAACACCAAGTGACATCTTGAAACCGTCACAAAAAACAAAAACCTAAATTCTTGCCAGCGCTTCCTAGCCGCAGTCCAGGTAACATGACGGTTAACACAGGGGTTAAAAGGTAACATGACGGTTAACACAGAGGTTAAAAGGTAAGGCTGGATGTGCAACAGGAGGCAAATCACGCATTAAGGCTTTTTTCCATATGATTAATAGCTTTTCATTGGAGAACCATTGAGATCAAAGTGCATGTGCTCTTGTAATTGAAATTTGGTTGTTCTTTGTCTTACAACATGATTACGCGTTCCTTGTATTGTTTTTCCCTTTCGACTTTTCCCTGTCAGAAGTCACTCGCATCAGCGGTTTTGTCTCAGTTTTTTCTTGATGCAACCCTGGCCGGCAGTCGAACTCATGCCCTCTGTCTGTCATAACCTCTACATCACCAGGGATTTTACATGAGGAAAATGCGTATTTCCTCACGTAACTGTCCAGAATGTGTATGGTAGGTCTAGTATCAACACAACATTTAAATAGAGGGTTATAGATTATTGTCCACATAATACTCATACAAACCCCGTTTCCAAAGGAGTTGGGAAAGTGTGTTAGATGTAAATATAAACAGAATACAATGATTTGCAAATCCTTTTCAACCCATATTCAGTTGAATGCACTACAAAAACAAAATATTTGATGTTCAAACTCAAAAACTTTATTTCTTTTAGCAAATAATAATTAACTTTGAATTTCATGGCTGCAACACGTGCCAAAGTAGTTGGGAAAGGGCATGTTCACCACTGTGTTACATCACCTTTTCTTTTAACAACACTCAATGGGAACTGATGAAACTAATTGTTGAAACTTTGAAAGTGGAATTCTTTCCCATTCTTGTTTTATGTAGAGCTTCAGTCCTTCAACAGACCGGGGTCTCCGCTGTCGTATTTTACGCTTCATAATGCGCCACACATTTTCCATGGGAGACAGGTCTGGACTGCAGGCGGGCCAGGAAAACCCTCACACTCTTTTTTTAAGAAGCCACGCTGTTGTAACACTTGTCTTGCTGAAATAAGCAGGGGCGTCCATGAAAATGTAGCTTGGATGACAACATATGTTGATCCAAAACCTGTATGGACCTTTCAGCATTACTGGTGCCTTCACAGATGTGTAAGTTACCCATGCGTTGGGCACTAATACACCCCCATACCATCACAGATGCTGGCTTTTGAACTTTGCGCCTATAACAATCCGAATGGTTATTTTCCTCTTTGTTCTGGAGGACACCACGTCCTCTGTTTCCGAATATAAATTGAAATGTGGACTCGTCAGACGACAGAACATCTTTCCACTTTGCATCAGTCCATCTTAGGTGAGTTCGGGCCCAGCGAAGCCAGCGGCGTTTCTGGGTGTTGTTGATAAATGGGTTGTGCTTTGCATAGCAGAGTTTTAATTTGCACTTACAGGTGAAGCGGTCAACTGTAGTTACTGACAGTGGTTTTGTGAAGTGTTCCTGAGCCGATGTGGTGATATCCTTTACACACTGATGTCGGTTTTTCATGCAGTACCGCCTGAGGGATCAAAAGTCCATAATATCACCGCTTACGTGCAGTGATTTCTCCAGATTTTCTGATCTTTTTGATGATTTTACGGACCGTAGATGGTAAAATCCCTAAATTCCTTGCAATAGCTCGTTGAGAAATGTTGTTCTAAAACTGTTCAACAATTTGCTTACAAAGTGGTGATCGTTCCCCCCATCCTTGTTTGTGAATTACTTAGCATTTCATGGAAGCTGTTTTTATACCCAATCATGGCACCCACCTGTTCCCAATTAGCCCGCACACCTGTGGGATGTTCCAAATAAGTGTTTGATGAGCATTTCTCAACTTTATCAGTATTGATTGCCACCTTTTCAAACTTCTTTGTCAGGTGTTGCTGGCATCAAATTGTAAAGTTAATGATTTGCAAAAAAAAAAAAAAAGTTTATCAAATATGTTGTCTTTGTAGCATATTCAACTGAATATGGGTTGAAAAGGATTTGCAAATCATTGTATTCTGTTTATATTTACATCTAACACAATTTCCCAAATCAGATGAAAACGGGGTTTGTACTTTCATCCATTCTTCAAAAAAGAAGAAATTATTTCGTCATCACAGACCCTCATCACAACCCAACCAACCTCCCAACTAAACTGTTCCAAGAACTTGACTATCAGTGATTTTACCAGCAAGGAAGCAGTGAGTATACGTTCTCACGCAGTTGCTTTTTAGCTGCGGGCATTACGCTGCAGGTTTTTCTCTTGCTTTCTTGTCTCTGCTTCTCACAGAGACATAAAACAAGCGCACCTTCTTACATACGTCACATACTGTCGCGCGTGCAACGTCATACGCTCTCGCCGAGCGGAGAGGTAGCGGCGCGGTAACATTAGCTGTGATGCTAGTGGAGAGGTGCGAGTGGTAATACGAGAGAAAGAAGGTGCGAATCTGGTAACAAATGAAGGAAAAATTAGTTCCCAAGGTTAGTTAAAAATTTGAGAGTAAGTAGCATTTTTGCAAAACGTTCCTAAAACACTAGCGTGCTCCTTTTGTATGGAAGAACTTGCACCAGTGTTAACACATTAGCAGATCCTTGTATCGACATTTTAACCTCGTAAATGTCAGAGTTAGTTTGTGACGAACCCCGAGATGCAGAGAAGGCGGCAGGCATTTTGCAGGTAAACATGATTTAATTAAAACACTAAGACAAAACCGAACAAAAGGGTACAAACAAAAGGCGCGCACAAGGCGGATAACAAACTTGGCTATGATGAAACAAACTGGAAGCAGGGAACAAAAGACAGTAAGCTAGAAACAGCTACCGAATATAGCTTGCATTGACACGACATGATGTGACACTACAGGTAGCAACAACACAATACAGCCCAGACTGGATGGGATGACAGGTCTAAATAGGAATCGGGCTGATTGACACCAGGTGTGGCCAGGTGCCAATCAGCCACAGCTGAGGGGAAACAGCGCTCAGGGAGAAAGACAGGAAACAGACAAAATAAGAGCGCCGACAAGAAATACTACACACATACAGAGGAAACAAAGACAAATGCAGAGGAAAAAACTAAAACATAACCAAACTATCAGGGACGAAACTGACAGTAAATGTCTTAATGAAATTAAACAATTAACTTTTTGCAACTCAACGCTAAGAAAACGGAAATTCCGATTATCAGTCCTGCTAGACACCGACACCTGTTTAATAATACCACCTTAATATTTGAGAACCAAACAATAACACAAGGCAACTCGGTAAAGAATTTGGGTATTATATTCCAGTGGTCGGCCCTGCGATGAGGTGGCGACTTGTCCAGGGTGTACCCCGCCTTCCGCCCGATTGTAGCTGAGATAGGCGCCAGCGCCCCCCGCGACCCCGAAGGGGAATAAGCGGTAGAAAATGGATGGATGGATGGATGGATTCCAGTGGTCTGCGATGAGTCGGCGACTTGTCCAGGGTGTACCCTGCCTTCCGCACGATTGTAGCTGAGGTAGGCGCCAGCGCCCCCCGCCACCCCAAGAGGGAATAAGCGGTAGGAAATGGATGGATGGATGGGTTCTCGAGCTTTTTTCAATGATGTACCCCCTGTGAACATGTTTTTAATTCAAGTACCCCCTAATCAGAGCAAAGTATTTTTGGTTGAAAAAAAGAGATAAAGAAGTAAAATACAGCACTATGTCATCAGTTTCGGATTTATTAACTTGTATAACAGTGCACAATATTGTTCATTTGTAATGGTCTTTCTTGAACTATGTGGAAAAAAAAGATATAAAAATAACTAAAAACTTGTTGAAAAATAACCAAGTGATTCAATTATAAATACAGATTTCCACACATAGAAGTAATCATCAACTTAAAGTGCCCTCTTTGGGGATTGTAATAGAGATCCATCTGGATTCATCAACTTACTTCTAAACATTTCTTCACCAAAAAAGAAATCTTTAACATCAATATTTATGGAACATGTCCACAAAAAAAATCTAGCTATCAACACTGAATATTGCATTGTTGCATTTCTTTTCAGTTTATGAACTTACATTCATATTTTATTGAAGTATTATTCTATAAACATATTTCTAAAGGATTTTTGAATTGTTATTTTTAAAAAATCTCACGTACCCCTTGGCATACCTTCAAGTACCCCCAGGGGTACCCGTACCCCCATTTGAGAACCACTGTTATATTCGACCCAACTCTCTCGTTTGAGTCACACATTGAGAGTCTTACTAAAAGGGCCTTCTTTCATCTCCGGAATATCTCTAAAATTCGTTCCATTTTGTCCACTAAAGACACTGAGATCATTATTTATGCGTTTGTTACTATTTTACTGTAAATAATATTACTATGGTTCAATAAATGACTGTCTGGCTTGATACCATTGTCCAAATCAGGTTGTTCATAGTCAGGCAGTTGAAAGGTTTCTTGTTCCAGATCCTCCGTTGTGGATGTCTAATGTAGATAAAAGAGTGTTTTGTATACCTTCATGTCCATCTGATATGATCTTTAATATTTTCCAGCTCTTTTATGTTTTTGATGATAACAACTTGGGTTTTTTCTTTGGCCCACCATTCATTGAGATTAATTTTTTTGTCAGCTTCTCTTACAACCCAAAAACTTGGCCGAGTGTGCTCATTTTTGTGTCTTCCTCAGTCCTTTTGACGTCGGACTGAACGCTTTTTGTTGTCATGTAATGTTTTTTTTGGTCCTCTTTTTGTTTAATGGAAAATGTCTGCTATATGATATTAATTCATGTTAAGCTGGGTTTTTTTTTACTTTAACGCCTTTATCGAGAAGTCTTGTTGATCTGATAACTCTTTCATCAGATTGTCCAAAGGGGTCTCACAGGATTCATTGACTTTATCCAGCTTCTTGTAGATATCTGTGTCCTGGAACTCTTTGTCAGGGACAAAGACAGATTGTCTTGTGTGTTTTCCCCGAGGCATTCAGTCGCTGGGTTATCTTGTTGATCAGTTGTCAGTATGCCTGTCTTTCTAGAAGTTACTATGAGACTCAACGTTCCCGTTTTTTTGTGTGTGGGTCTCAGACAATCCTATGATCGTGATCAGTAACTGTGGTCCGGAAATTGACCAAAATATCCCAAAACTCCATACCAGTGTAGAGTTCAGGCAGTGGGCCTGTTTTCCCTTGAAAAGCCGGATAAGACAAGGATAGGATAGGATAGGATAGGATTGGATATATCTTTATTGTCAATGTAAAATGTCCAACAAAATTTCATTTTGGCACGGTCCCGTTAAGAGCAGACATACGTTACAGGGGAGGACAAGACAAGACGAGACCACCAACGGATCGGCCACTTACGGCGCTCCTTAAAAAGGTGAGATATAGGGTGACATTGGGAGAGGGGGGGGAGTAATAAAAATATCAGTCTAAGGCTAGACCCTCAGGAGGGGTCCAGACTGAGTCCAAGGAAAAAACCCTACATAGCATGGCACACATTAAACATGATACGTATATCACAGCAACTTGCAACAGATGGAGGGGTGGGTTTGAGGAGACACCGCTGCCGCTATTTGGGCTGCTCAGCCATCCACAGCCCCAGAGGAATTAAGCGGTGGTGAAGGCGTTGATTCGAGGGTGAGGGCCGTGTGCATATATACCAAATTAACTTGGGAGCGATGATGAAATGTTTTTATAATGACTGGGGCCGATCTCAAAGTTCGACCACAGGTGTTGTTGACCAAGAGGAAGGTCAAAAGCGTCCATCTTTGAGGAGTCCTCGGGAGAGTTTCTTCTGAACAGCCTGTTCCTGATTGTGTAAAGGCAATTTGAGGGAGTCAAATTGTAGATTAAGAAGTTGTTTTTCTTCGAGAAGACACAATAGTGACTTATCTTCTCTGTTTGTCCATGCTGGATTTCTTCAATTCCAATTTAATTATTCCTTCTCCGCAAGCTTTTCCAAGATGAGATCCATTTTGCGATTCAACCTCAGAAATCACCCCAGTCTGTGTTCCCGCAGCCCGACCCAATCCTTCCATTGCGTTGAACAGCCGTTGGGCCCCTTGAGTGCGTGGCGTCGTCTTCCGAATTTGTCGATACACCAGAACAATGCCCAGCCCAATCAGCAAGTGCCCCGCGATCACAGCTCCAAATAGGTAGATGTCTTCCACGTCTTCGATGGAAAGGACTGAGAGGCACATCATCCTCCATTTATCCCAGCAGTCTCTCATGTACCCCTCAGCAATGGTTCCCCCGAACCTCTTTTCCTTGTCGAAAAGACTGTCAATTGCGTCGAGAGTCCAGCTGATCATATTAATATTTGATGTTTAGATTAGAGGACAGCGCAAAGAAAGGGGCTTCAGAAAAGCTCAGACAAAGACAAGACACAGAGAGCAACCAGGGAAGGAGGGATCGGCGAAAATTGCGACCGCTTCCACCAGACGCAAGACAGAAGGACTCACCAGTTATAAAAACTAAACAATAAAACTTCCAAACACGCATAATCAAGTACAATCCAGCAGAAGTTTCACCGTACTGGACTTGCCCATGAATCAGTTCTTTGTTGTGTGTCAACTGAGGAGGATCAAGCAGCTGCCACACTTGCAGATTAGTTTTGGAGAATATTGTTTGGGAAATGACCAAAATTCAACGGTCAAATCAACATCACAACCTGACGTTGAATAAACGTTGTTAAAAAGCATGTTGTTTTAATGTTGTATTTGTGTTAGAGAATATTGTTTGAGAAATTAATACAATTCAATGGTCAAATCAACGTCAAAACCCAACATTGATTAAACGTAGTCAAAAAGCATGTTGTTTCAACGTTGTATTTGTGTTGTAGAATATTCATCCATCCATCCATCCATCATCTTCCGCTTATCCGAGGTCGGGTCGCGGGGGCAACAGCCCAAGCAGGGAAACCCAGACTTCCCTCTCCCCAACCACTTCGTCTAGCTCTTCCCGGTATTGTATTTGTGTTGTGTAATATTGGTTCGAAAATGACCAAAATTCAACGGTTAAATCAACGTTACAACCTGACATTGATTAAACATCAGAAAGCATGTTGTTTCAACGTTGTATTTTTGTTGTAGGATATTGGTTGGAAAACGACCACAATTCAATGGTCAAATCAACATCACAACCTGACGTTGAATAAACGTTGTTAAAAAGCATGTTGTTTTGTTGTATTTGTGTTAGAGAATATTGTTTGAAAAATTAATAAAATTCAATGGTCAAATCAACGTCAGAACCCAACATTGATTAAACATAGTCAAAAAGCATGTTGTTTCAACGTTGTATTTGTGTTTTAGAATATTGGTTGAGAAAATGACCAAATTTCAATGTCAAATCAACGTCAGAACCCAACATTGATTAAACGTAGTCAAAAAGCATGTTGTTTCAACGTTGTATTTGTGTTGAAGAATATTGTTTGGGAAATGACCAAAACTCAATGGTCAAATCAACGTCACAACCTGACATTGAATAAACATCAAAAAGCATGTTGTTTCAACGTTGTATTTGTGTTGTAGAATATTGTTTAGGAAATTACCAAAATTCAATGGTCAAATCAACGTCACAACCTGACATTGATTAAACATCAGAAAGCATGTTGTTTCAACGTTGTATTTTTGTTGTAGGATATTGGTTGGAAAACGACCACAATTCAACGGTCAAATCAACATCACAACCTGACGTTGAATAAGCGTTGTTAAAAAGCATGTTGTTTTGTTGTATTTGTGTTAGAGAATATTGTTTGAGAAATTAATCAAATTCAATGGTCAAATCAACATCAGAACCCAACATTGATTAAACATAGTCAAAAAGCATGTTGTTTCAACGTTGTATTTGTGTTGTGTAATATTGTTTGGGAAATGACCAAAATTCAATGGTCAAATCAACGTCAGAACCAGACATTGAATTAACATCAAAAAGCATGTTGTTTCAATGTTGTATTTGTGTTGTAGAATATTGTTTGGGAAATGACCAAAATTCAATGGTCAAATTAACGTCACAACCTGACGTTGAATAAACATCAACAAGTATGTTGTTTTCAACGTTATATGTGTGTTGTAGAATATTGGTTGGGAAATGACCAAAAATTCAATGGTCAAATCAACGTCACAACCTGACATTGAATAAACATCAAAAAGCATGTTGTTTCAACGTTGTATTTGTGTTGTAGAATATTGGTCGGGAAATGACCAGAATTCAATGGTCAAATCAATGTCAGAACCAAACATTGAATTAACATCAAAAAGCATGTTGTTTCAATGTTGTATTTGTGTTGTAGAATATTGTTTGGGAAATGACCAGAATTCAATGGTCAAATCAATGTCAGAACCTGACATTGAATAAACATCAAAAAGCATGTTGTTTCAACGTTGTATTTGTGTTGGAGAATATTGGTCGGGAAATGACCAGAATTCAATGGTCAAATCAATGTCAGAACCAAACATTGAATTAACATCAAAAAGCATGTTGTTTCAATGTTGTATTTGTGTTGTAGAATATTGTTTGGGAAATGACCAAAATTCAATGGTCAAATTAACGTCACAACCTGACGTTGAATAAACATCAACAAGTATGTTGTTTTCAACGTTATATGTGTGTTGTAGAATATTGGTTGGGAAATGACCAAAAATTCAATGGTCAAATCAACGTCACAACCTGACATTGAATAAACATCAAAAAGCATGTTGTTTCAAAGTTGTATTTGTGTTGGAGAATATTGGTCGGGAAATGACCAGAATTCAACGGTCAAATCAACGTCAGAACCCAACATTGATTAAACTTCGTCAAAAAGCATGTTGTTTCAACGTTGTATTTGTTATATATTGGTTGGGAAATGACCAAAAATTCAATGGTCAAATCTAGGTCAGAACCTAACATTGATTGAACGTCGTCAAAAATCATCTTGTTTCAACGTATTAGTTTTGGAGAATATTGTTTGGGAAATGACCAAAATTCAACGGTCAAATCAACGTTGCAACCTGACGTTGAATAAACGTTGTTAAAAAGCATGTTGTTTTAATGTTGTATTTGTGTTAGAGAATATTGTTGGAGAAATTAATAAAATTCAATGGTCAAATCAACGTCAGAACCCAACATTGATTAAACGTAGTCAAAAAGCATGTTGTTTCAACGTTGTATTTGTGTTGAAGAATATTGTTTGGGAAATGACCAAAAATTCAACGGTCAAATCAACGTCACAACCTGACATTGAATAAACATCAAAAAGCATGTTGTTTCAAGGTTGTATTTGTGTTGTAGAATATTGTTTGGGAAATGACCAGAATTCAATGGTCAAATCAACGTCACAACCTGACGTTGACTAAACGTCGTTAAAAAGCATGTTGTTTCAACGTTGTATTTGTGTTGTAGAATATTGTTTGGGAAATGACCAGAATTCAATGGTCAAATCAACGTCACAACCCGACGATTAAACTTCGTCAAAGAGCATGTTGTTTCAACGTTGTATTTGTGTTGGATTGTTTGGGAAATGACCAAAATTCAATGGTCAAATCAACGTCAGAACCTGACATTGATTAAACTTCGTCAAAAAGCATGTTGTTTCAACGTTGTATTTGTGTTGTAGAATATTGTTTGGGAAATGACCAAAATTCAATGGTCAAATCAACGTCACAACCCGACGATTAAACTTCGTCAAAAAGCATGTTGTTTCAACGTTGTATTTGTGTTGGATTGTTTGGGAAATTACCAAAATTCAATGGTCAAAACAACGTCACAACCTTACGTTGAATAAACGTTAAAAAGCATGTTGTTTCTACGTTGTATTTGTGTTGGATTGTTTGGGAAATTACCAAAATTCAATGGTCAAAACAACGTCACAAACTTACGTTGAATAAACGTTGTTAAAAAGCATGTTGTTTCTACGTTGTATTTGTGTTGCAGAATATTGTTTGGGAAATGACCAAAATTCAATGGTCAAATCAACGTCAGAACCCGACATTGATTAAACGTAATCGAAAAGTATGTTGTTTCAATGTTGTATTTGTGTTGTAGAATATTGTTTGGGAAATTACCAAAATTCAATGGTCAAATCAACGTCACAACCTGACATTGAATTAACATCAAAAAGCATGTTGTTTCAACGTTGTATTTGTTATACATGGGTTGGGAAATGACCAAAAATTCAATGGTCAAATCAACGTCAGAACCCGACATTGAATTAACGTCAAAAAGTATGTTGTTTCAACGTTGTATTTGTGTTGGAGAATATTGGTCGGGAAATCACCAAAATTAAATGGTCAAATCTACGTCAGAACCCAACATTGATTAAACGTAGTCAAAAAGCATGTTGTTTCAACGTTGTATTTGTTATATATGGGTTGGGAAATGACCAAAAATTCAATGGTCAAATCTAGGTCAGAACCTAACATTGATTGAACGTTGTCAAAAAGCATGTTGTTTCAACATTATGTTTGAATTTCTCAACGTCAGGACCACATTTTTAACATGGTTTTAATGTCTTGTGCCTGCTGGGTACTTTATAACAATAACTAAACAAAAGCAACATCTACTATTGGATCCCATTTACATCATTTGGGTTTTGCTCAAAGCCTTCCTGTATTCAGAGACTTAATCCCTGAATGTGTAAACAATACTGAAAAAAACACCAAAAAGGCATTTTGTAATAAGGACAAGAAAAGGATACATATCGATCTAATTCCCTTAGTATTGTTTATGCACCGATATTATGCTAGGTGTCAATAGTTTCGATATCTGGATCGGTCACCCCGACTTTAAATTGACGTATTATGTAATCCTGCTCGCTCTGTAGCAATACCTTTTCCTTGATTGAAACTTTTATTAGTAGATTGCACAGTACGGTACATATTCCGTACAACTGACCACTAAATGGTAACACCTAGATACATTTTTCAACTTGTTTAAATTGGGGGTCCACGTAAATCAATTCATGATCAGTCCTTAAGTCCCCAAGTGATAATGTCACTTGGAAGAAACAGTTGCGTAAATAAAATATAATCAGTAAACAAATACCTCCAGAGTGTGGTGGAGGGCCACATAACAGAACCACTCCTTGACCTTCCCGGACCGAAACGGAACTTCTTCTGTGGGTTTTGAAGTTCTCCAAGTCTGGAAAAAAAAAAAGACAACAAACATCAGTCACATTTCTTGTTTGCTGTTACATGCAACCACCGTGTCACACGTTTGTGAAATGGCTATTATTCAAGGTCAGAGTGCCTACACTCCAAAAAGTCAGTGTTCAAAAACAAGAAAAAAAAATACAAAAATGAGGGGTACTTTACTTAAACTAAGCAACATTATCTGCCAATAGAACAAGAAAATTTGGCTTGTCAAGACTTTCCAAAACAAGTAAAATTAGCTCACTTCAATGAACCCCAAAATACCTTAAAATAAGTATATTCTCACTAATAACAAGTGTACTACTATACGAGTACGTATTTTCCATTGTTTCATTGAAAATAAAACGGCAGTCTATTTGGCTGTCATCTGTTTTAATATGAGAAACAATTGTGTCAGTCATGATTTTGTTTTATGTTCTTAAAATAAGAAATTCTTACTTTAAAAAGTAGTGTTATACTTGTGAGTGTTGATGACACAGCTTTGCAACATTTGATATTCTAGTTTCAAGCATGTTTTACTCAATATAGGTCATCAAATCTCAGCTACAAGCTGTAATATCTTATTGAGATCATTTAGGACCTAAACACTTAAAATAAGTATAAAATCTTGCCCAAAATTTCCATAACACACCCAGCCGAGTCCCATGGGGAGGGGGGATGAAAGTTGGAAAAGTCAGCAAAAGTCCCAAAAATGTTCAAAATACCTACACAGATTCGAGTCCCACAAGTTCTGCCGCCGGCCGGGATGCCCAAATTGTCCAAAACGCGCCCAGTCGAGTCCCACGGAGAGGTGGGGAGAAAAGTGAGAAAAGTCGGTGAAATGTTCAAAAGTCCCACCCGGGTTCGAGTGTGCACTCAAACTCAAACTCGAACCCGGTTGGGACTCGAACCTTGGTAGGTATTTAGAAAATTTTGGGGGACTTTTGCCGACTTTTTCAAATTTTTCCCCACTACTTCCCGTGAGACTTTGCTGGGTGCGTTTTGGAAATTTTTTGTATCCCAGGATTTGTGGGACTGGAACCCGGGGAGGTATTTTGGACACAATTGGGACTTTTGAACATTTTGGCCGCCTTTTCCCCCTCTTCTTCCCCGCCTTCCTGTGCACCATTGCTGGGTGTGTTTTGGACACTTGGACAAAAACAGTTTCAAGCATATTTTACTCAAAACAGGTCATAAAATGTCGGAAACAAGCTGTAGTATCTTACTGAGATCATTTAGGAGCAAAACCCTTAAAACAAGTAAAAGACTCTAACATAAAATCTGCTTAGTGAGAAGAATGATCTTACCAGACAGAAAATAAGCAAATATCACTCTTATTCGAGATATTTCATCTTACTTAGATTTCAGTTTTTGCAGTGTACAAAGCGAGCTGGCATGGAAAGACTGGGAATACTGGCAAGTGTGCACTCTGTTTTCATCTGGCCTTTCATTATATCTTTGCAAATCAATATTACAAAGCAAGATAAAGGAAACAAAAATAAGACCATGTGCTGAAAAAATTTCGTTCCAATCTGAACCAAACATTGGTAATCAGAACCTCATTGGACCAGAACCTTGCAGTAACCTCTTACAGCTCAGTCCGTCAAAGACCAAGGAGCTGGTTATTGACTTTGGGGAGGTCGAGTTCAAGGTCACAACCTATTGTGATCGAGGGAGTCGAGGTACAGACCGTGGACTCATCCAAGTACCTCGGGGTGCGGAAGGACAATAAGCTGGACTGGACTGTTAACATGGACCACTTGTACAGGAAAGGACAGGGCGGGCTGTACTTCCTGAGGAGGCTGCGGTCCTTCAAAACATTTGCAAGAAACTCTTGTGGATTTACTACCCGTCTGTGATTGCCAGTGTTCTGTTCTGGAGGGGGGTTGGGGGGTTGGGTTGGGGTGAGGGGGCAGTACATCTAAGAAGGACAACTCCGGACTGGAGAAACTGATCAGGCGGGTCGGCTCTACAATGGGAATAAAACTGGACTCACTGGTGACGGTGGCAGAGAAGAGGACTGTGGACAAACTAGTGAGGATCCTGGATGATGCCAGTCAGCCTCTCCATACCGTTATCAGTAGCCAGAGGACCCTGTTCAGTGCTAGACTGCTCCATCCCAAGTGCAGGACTAGTAGACAAAACAACTCCTTTGTCTCTGTCCTTTGTGGGGGGGGGTTGGAAAACAATAATAGTGCAGTACTTTTTCATAACATGGTCACTACCAGTGTTAATTTTGACAGCAACATTTGATTTAGTTTTAGTTATAGTCTTTTGACTAAAATGTAATTTAATTTTAGTCATAATGTAGTCATTTAAATTGTTTTAGTTTTAGTTGACGAAATATCATAAGATTAGAGTCGACGAAAACTACAGTAGATTTAGTCGACTAAAAACACAGACAAAACTGCTTGTAACTTCCGGTAGGAATGCCGGATAGACATGAAACAAAACCTTCTATGTAGGTCTCACTTAGACCTACATTTTAATAATTGACAGCCTGCAGAAAAAATCAACAGGAAGTTGGCAATTACCCCTTCAAAATAAAAGTTTTGTAAAAAGACGTCACATTTTTCCAGACAAAACTGCTTGTAACTTCTGTTAGGAATGTCGTAGAGACATGAAACAAAGACCTCTATGTTGGTCTGACTAAGACCAGGGCTTCAGTCGCGGGGGCACCAGCCAAAGCGGAGCAGCCAAAGGCGGACCCGACCAACGCTGCTTGCAGCTTTAATTTAAATTGTTTTAGTTGACGAAATATCATAAGATCATAGTCGACGAAAACTACAGTGGATTTAGTCGACTAAAGGGTAATATGTAAACTTCCCCTTCAATTTCTGAAAGTCAAAGCAAAACAGCGGAAAAATCACCGATACAAGTCGTATTTTGATGAAAATCATGTCTCAAATGTAGTATTTCACGAGCAAGCCGTGTAATAAACGTCGAGTGAGTTGTATGTTGTGGAAAATGCTTACCTGTGTGTGGATTTCGGGGTGATTCGACTGTAAAAAATTTGTTGTGTTTTTCCCCGTAATCCTCGGGCTGCATTTCTTACTTGTTATCTTTGACGTCAAATATAAAATGTCCCCATATGTCCTCTCTCCTCTTCCTCCCCGGCGTTGACATGTTGTCTTCTGCAGCGTTTACGTAACTTCCTTACCACGTCGCTTTGATTGGTTCTCTTCCTAACTCCTCCCGCCTCTTCCTAACGAAATGAGTTATGATTGGATCTCGTCTCTGGCAGATATTTCCGTCTCGTTTTTATTCGTTGACGAATATGTCGATACACCTCGTCATCGTCTTAGTCCACGCAAATTATTTTTTATTTAGTTATCGTCTCGTTTTAGTCAGAAAAAAAAGGTCATTGACGATAACTATGACGGAAATTTTTCGTCAACAAAATTAACACTGGTCACTACTGCCTAGTTTCTCTTGTTTTGATCTTATTTTTGCTGTTATATTTGTATTGCTTTTTACATTTGTATTCTTATTGTAATATTTTCTATTTTATTTCCATTTATACCCTCATTTTTAACTTTTTTGAATTTGATCTCAATTCTGTACACTGCTGATGGATTTGTAATTTTCCTGAGGGAACTCTCCTGAAGGAATCAATAAAGTACCATTTAGCTATTGCGGCCGTCAGGCTAATCCCTTTTGTGATGACCATACTTGCCAACCCTCCCGGATTTTCCGGGAGACTCCCGAAATTCAGCGCCTCTCCCAAAAACCTCCCGGAAGAAATTTGCTACCGAAAATCTCCCGAAATTCAGCCGGAGCAGGAGGCCACGCCCCCTCCAGCTCCTTGCGGACCTGAGTGGGGACAGCCTGTTTTCACGTCCGTATTCCCACTATATAAACAGCTTGCCAGCCCAATCACGTTACAACATCTACGGATTTGAATAAAAAACTGCACACACAAGGAGACGAAGCAGAAGAACGAGTAATAGTATAGAGTAATAAAGTGATTTTATGTTGTCTGTTGCCATCTCCTGGTGAATGTTGGCTATAGCGTTATGGGGTTGCTTTTTGATTCGCCAACGATTTACGTGATGTTGGGAAGCTGACGGCAAGTGAGGGAGTCTGTTCTGAAGCCCACAGTAAAGAGACATAACTTTATCACCTCGCCTGGTTATTGACTCCAACCCAATATATTACACCGTCGACGAGCAAAATGAAGAAATAAATGGCAGAACGAAGGTTACTCAAATAGTGAAAGGTAAGTGTTGTTGTTTTTTTTTTTTTTAGTAACCAGCAAGCACAGTACAGTTAGTAGAACAACTGTGTTTTTATTACTGTGTATTTGATAGGTTCCGTCTGAAATTCAACTATTTATTTTATTTATATATATATATATATATAATAAAATAAATGGATATAGCCAGAATTCACTGAAAGTCAAGTATTTCATACATATATATATATATATATATATATACACATATATATATATATATATATAAATACGCAAGTTGGTGAATTGTAGATGTAAACATACTCCTCCCCTCTTAACCACGCCTCCCGCCCCAACCACGCCTCCGTCCCCCCCCCCCGACCACGCCCAAATCCCACACCCCCCACCTCTCCCGTCCAAAGGCAAAACCTAGTAACTCACTTCTAGCTGATTTTGAGAAAACAAAGGAAAACCAATCTATCTTGATGCTGTCTTACAAAGATCTACAAAGTCATCAAAAGTATAGATGTTTTCTTGAGCTTTCGTTTTTTTGCCGATTGAGCCATGGATTGAATCTGCTCTCATGAACGTGTGCCCTTTCTCCAGATATTTCATCACAATATCGTGTGGGCCCCACTCTGCGTTTGCACATTGGGCAAGAGCCGTGTACAGCGTCCAGTTTTTATTTTGACCTCCACAGTTATCTGCCCAAAAGAGTATGCAAAGGGGAAGAATCAAGAACAATACATTTAATGAAGGTGCTTGCAATGTCCTGGGCCAGTCTTCCAAATATCCCCTCGTGCCATAATATCACATAATCAGGTTGACCGTCAGCCCCCATTCGTGCAAATGTCTCATTAAAGACAATAAGGCGACTGACAAAGAAGCTCCGATTGGTCCCTTGAGATACTAGGTTTTTCTGTTGTATCTACGCGTGGTTATGCGGTAGTTGCTAGGTCCTGCCATGCACGTAACAGCTTACTTACGGAACAAATTACAATATCGTATACACTAATGTAGATCATATCACCTAGGACAGGGGTGTCAAACTCAAATACAGAGTGGGCCAAAATTTTAAACGGAACAAAGCCGCGGGCCAAGGTTGAACAAATGAACCTTTTAATAGGGACCCAAACAAGTTTTGCATTAAATATTGAACAAGCAAGGCTTATATAACTTTAGTGACATGCAAAATCCAGTTTCAAATAATAATAATAATAATTTAAAAAAATATCAATGGCATATCAAATAAAATTTTAATAAAAATGTAATGCCTTTTTTTCTATTTGCAATCTTCCGAGGTAAATATACAATTTTTACCACAGGCTAATAGTAAATTTCAAAATAAAATAACAATAATGAATGAACCAATCATTCAGGCCTTGAAGTAGAAAGAGAAAATGCGTGAATAAAACGTTAATTATTTGGTCAGTTTGCTGGAAGTTTCCCGGAAGAGTTAGTGCTGCAAGGGTTTCTGGGTATTTGTTCCGTTGTGTTACGGCGCGGATGCTCACCTGAAATGTGTTTGTCATTCTTGTTCGGTGTGGGTTCACAGTGTGGCGCATATTTGTAACAGTGCTAAAGTTGTTTATATGGCCACCCTCAGTGTGACCTGTATGGCTGTTGACCAAGTATGCCTTGCATTCACTTGTGTGTGTGTGTGTGTGTGTGTGTGTGTCTTGTGTGTGTGTGTGTAAAAGCCACAAATATTATGTGACACGCTGTTAGTATGGAGGAAAAGCAGACTTGACGACAGGTTGTAGAGAACGCTAAAGGCAGTGCCTTAAATGCACGCCCCCAATATAGTTGTCCAGGTGGAAATCGGTAGAAATTCGTGAGAATGGTTGCCCCGGGAGATTTTCGGGAGGGGCACAAAATTTCGTCAGTCTACCGGGAAAATTAGGAGGGTTGGCAAGTACGAGTAATAGCAGTGAATGCGGTGTTACAGCGGGCCAGAGTTTGACACCCATGACCTAGGAACTCCAAAATTATTATCGGCTCAGTTTCGACCAAAATTGAGTTACTTTGGACGGGAAACCTCCCGGAATCGGAGCTCTCAAGGTTGGCAAGTATGGCGATGACACCTAATGAGAGCTTCCTCGTCATGACATTCCCATGCATCAAGAATTCACTTTGATTTTGAAAGTCATATTCAGTACATGTTGTACGTGACAGAGAACATGTGGTAATAATATACCGGAATAATTGCAAACCTGCGTGAGATGGAATAAAATGCGCATCGGCATCTGAAACTCATCATGCATACAAATCACTTTCACTTCATATAAAGATTATTACAGTACGCTTTCACACACACACTAATATCAACTGTTGGAAATACACACATTCCAATTGGATATCTACTCTGCATAATAATGTGACAGAGGTGCCAAAACGTCTGCCTTCTTGGCAGGAGCAGAGGATGAACCTCTCAATTAACCACCTGATTTATAATCCAGTCCTCACTTCGGAGCACAAGCTACAGTGTGCGACTGAAAGTGAACATGGATATACAGTAAACCGGCTGAAACAAATTCATCTGATATCATAACACACACCCTCGTTTTGGAATCCATCAGTCACTATTCCCATCCATCCATCCTTCTATCCGTCTTCTTATCCTTCAAGGTTGCGGGGTAGCTGGAGCCTATCCCTGCTGACTCTGGGCGTTTTTTTCCGGACTATAAGGCACACTTAAAATATTGTTTTTTTCCCTCAAAACTCGACAGTGTGCCTTAGGGATTTTACCATCTACGGTCCGTAAAATCATCAAAAAGTTCAGAGAATCTGGAGAAATGACTAAACGTAAGCAATGATATTACGGACTTTGGATCCCTCAGGCGGTACTGCATCAAAAACCGACATCAGTGTGTAAAGGATATCACCACATAGGCTCAGGAACACTTCATAAAACCACTGTCAATAACTACAGTTGGTCGCTACATCTGTAAGTGCAAGTTAAAACTCTACTATGCAAAGCCAAACCCATTTATCAACAATATCCTGAAACGCCGCCGGCTTGGCTGGGCCCGAGCTCACCTAAAATGGACTGATGCAAAGTGGAAAGGTGTTCTGTGGCCTGACAAGTCCACATTTCGAATTATATTTGGAAACAGAGCACGTGGTGTCCTCCAGAACAAACAAGAAAATTACCATTCGGATTGTTACAGGCGCAAAGTTGAAAAGCCAGCATCTGTGATGGTATGGGGGTGTATTAGTGCCCAAGGCATGGGTAACTTACACATCTGTGAAGGCACCATTAATGCTGAAAGGTACATACAGGTTTTGGAGCAACATATGTTGTCATCCAAGCAACGTTATCACGGACGCCCCTGCTTATTTCAGCAAGAGAAGTGTTACAACAGCGTGGCTTCGTAAAAAAAGAGCGCGGGTACTTTCTTGGCCCGCCTGCAGTCCAGACCTGTCTCCCATTGAAAATGTGTGGCGCATTATGAAGCGTAAAATAGGACAGCGGATACCCCGGACTGTTGAACGACTGAAGCTCTACATAAAACAAGAATGGGAAAGAATTCCACTTTCAAAGCTTCAACAATTAGTTTCCTCAGTTCCCAAACGTTTATTGAGTGTTGTTTAAAGAAAAGGTGATGTAACACAGTGGTGAACATGCCCTTTCCCAACTACTTTGGCACATGTTGCAGCCATGATATTCTTAGTTAAGGATTATTTGCAAAGTTTATGTGTTTGAACATCAAATATGTTGTCTTTGTAGTCCATTCAACTGAATATGGGTTGAAAAGGATTTGCAAATCATTGCATTTCGTTTATTTTTACATCTAACACAATTTCCCAACTCATATGGAAACGGGGTTTGTATATACATACACATATCGATATATCGAGTACAACGATATATCACCCAGCCCGACCTAGGCTCACAAAAGGTTGAAAAACACTCACATAGACAAGTAAAACCATGCAAGTACTGTAATTCGCGGTTTTAGTGCAAAACTTTAGTTTTAAGGGATTCATTAAGGCGTTTTTGAGGCTTCATAGCTTAAACTGTTCTACAAAATTAGAATTCGGTTGTCGGGTTGGCAGATACTTTTCTCATTTCTTTTTGGTCTTGATTTTTTTTTTTTACAGTGCACTTACTTTCATCTAAAGCCTTACAGAAGGTTACATAAAAGCCCTCCCAAATGTGAGTCTGTAGAACAAAGTGGACGAGAACAAGAGACCCAAGATCTAAAGTACTGGATTTGCTCCGAGAAGAGTATATTTGGTGTTTTTTTTTTTTTTGGGAGAGGAGGGCAGACATCAAAGGTTTTGTGATTTGGTGGATGCACTGTACTTTAGTGTTGTTTTGGTCTTCATTCAGATAGACCTGGTGGCGCCAATGCTGACGTAGAAAAACAAAGCAACTCTGCTCCAATCCACCTAATCCACTCATTCTCAACAGTCAAAAACTAGTAAAGGAATGAGGGATTTAGCGAAAAGCATTATTTACAACATTGCCGTCTCCATTAGACACAAGGGAGTTTGGAAACCATAAAAAAGGGAAACCACAAACAAGGATTTATAGACATCCCGAATATTACCTCAGCTAAAATTGAAATTTAAAAACAGCGACTTTTTATAAGAATAAATGAGTACACATTTCACATAAAATCGTCAATGTAATCAGTGTGATTTTCAATAAGGAAGCGTCTAACGATGATTAATAGCTTGGTAACGAGTAAAAGTGTCGTCCCATCTTAATCCATTAGCATCAATTACCGCAAACCTGGTCTGACATTACAAATAATGTTCCAGATTAGGCCGATGATTACATTCCAGACAAAGATGCATTCTAAATGCCAGCACAAGCCTTCATACTCCTTAACCTCCCAAACCGTGACCACCTTTGAACTCATCACGCTGAACAACTAAAAGGGAACTCAAATATTTTTAGAGAATTTGATAGGGGCAAAACTAGAACATTTCGCAAGTCTAACAAAATATCATGATAGACAATTTCACTATAAACAGCACACTGCAAAAACTGAAATCTAAGTAAGATTAAATATCTCAATATTTGCTTATTTTCTGTCTGCTAAGATAATATAAGATAAGATGTGTCATCAACACAAGTATAAAACTACTTTTTCAAAGTAAAACATTATTTCAAGCATTCAATAAAAAATTATGACTTTGACACAGTTTTATCTCATAATTAAAGAAAAAATCGATAATTTATCGAATTGCTACCCCAAGAATCGATATTGAATAGAATCGTGGGGCACCCAAAGATTTGCAGCCCTATCTACTAGTGTTTACCATTTCTTAAAGGGGAACATTATCAGCAGACCTATGTAAGCGTCAATATATACCTTGATGGTGCAGAAAAAAGACCATATATTTTTTTAACCGATTTCCGAACTCTAAATGGGTGAATTTTGGCGAATTAAACGCCTTTCTGTTTATCGCGCTGGAGGCGATGACGTCAGAATGTGACGTCGCCGAGGTAACACACCCACCATTTTCATTTTCAACACATTACAAACACCGGGTCTCAGCTCTGTTATTTTCCGTTTTTTTGACTATTTTTTGGAACTTTGGAGACATCATGCCTCGTCGGTGTGTTGTCGGAGGGTGTAACAACACTAACAGGGAGGGATTCAAGTTGCACCACTGGCCCCAAGATGCCAAAGTGTCTGCCGCCAGACCCCCATTGAATGTGCCAGAGTGTCTCCACATTTTACCGGCGATGCTAAGACAGACATGGCACAGAGATGTATGGATAACCTGCAGATGCATTTGCAACGATTAAGTCAACGAAATCACAAAGGTGAGTTTTGTTGATGTTGACTGCCAGCTAATCGATGCTAACATGCTACGCTAATCGATGCTAACATGCTTTTTTACCGGCGGTGCTAAAGCAGACATGTCACAGAGATGTATGGATAACCTGCAGATGCATTTGCAACTATATTACGTTTCCTTCCACCCACATTTAATGCGAAAAAAATACTTACTAATCGACAGATTTAAGTTGCTCCAGTGTCAAAAGATGCGAAAGTCCTGATCGTTTGGTCCGCACATTTTACCGGCGATGCTAACGCAGCTATATCGGCCATGCTATGGCTATGAATAGCGTCAATAGCTATTCGCTCAATAGCTTCAATATTTTCATACTCCAACCATCTGTTTCAATACATGCGTAATCTGTTGAATCGCTTAAGTCGCTGAAATCCGAGTTTGAATCCGAGCTAATGTCGCTATATCTTGCTGTGGTATTCCCATTGTTTGTTTACATTGGCAGCACTGTGTGACGTCACAGGGAAATGGCCAGTGTCTTCGCAGAGAGTCGAAAATAAGGCACTTTAAAGCTTTATTTAGGGATATTCCGAGACCGGTAAAAGTTTGAAAAAAACTTCAAAAAATACAACAAGCCACTGGGAACTGATTTTTATTGTTTTTAACCCTTTTAAAATTGTGATAATGTTCCCCTTTAAGAGACACAACCCTTAGTAGATCAGCATTTTTCTTTAAATACATGCACACCTTTATCAGACCTATGTACAGTAAATTACCTATTCAACTTATTCACTTGACTCTTTGCTGTACCTCTATAAAAGAACAGCAACAACAAAAAGCAAACAAAGAACCGCCCCCATCTGATAATGCCGCATTATACTCGCCATAATGACTGCACAAGTCCAGATTTGGTATGACTTATTGGTATACCACTTTACATAATCAGTGGTCGGAATCAATCGACAGACTAATCAAGGGCAGGCAAGTATTGAGTAGGAGCGCCCATAAGTTATCCAAGCCTCAGGAGGTGGACAGCCACAACCCTTGTGAGTAGCGCCATCCATCAAAAAGTTTGTGACACTGAGGAGAAGAGGCCAAACAATTTGGAGAGCGGCCAATTTCAAAGAATAACCTTGAAGGCATCGTTGTGCATGTAGACCAACATAGTTTTTTACAGAAAACTTGGTCAAACCTAGGGGGTCAGCAACGTGCGGCTCTCGAGGCCGATTGGGCTCTTTAGTGCCGTCCCAAATGGCTCCCTGGAACATTTTTAAAAAAGGATTAAAAAGGGAAAACATTTTTTTTTTTGTTTTAGTATATTTTTTGTTTGAGGACAAACATGACACAAACCTTCCCGATATGTTTGTGTGTATGCTTCACTCATGAGAGTATTTGGTGAACATTATTTCGGTGGTTCTTGAACAGTTTGTTTACATGTAAAATCTTCCACTCCTTTGTCTCGTTTTTGTCCACCAAATGTTTTATACTGTGCGTGAATGCACAAAAGTGAACTTTGCTGATGTTTTTGGACTCGTTGGAGTGTGACTCAGGCCTATTTGGTCAGTGAATGTCTGCAGGCTAATCAATTAGGCTAGCTGTATCATTATGCCTCGTTTGTAGCTATATTTCATCCTCCTTGTATATAATTTAGTGTTGCATGTCACATGACACATTATCTGTAGGGACGGCGTGGCGAAGTGGGAGAGTGGCCGTGCGCAACCCGAGGGTGCCTGGATCAATCCCCACCTAGTACCAACCTCGTCACGTCCGTTGTGTCCTTGAGCAAGACACTTCACCCTTGCTCCTGATGGGTGCTGGTTAGCGCCTTGCATGGCAGCTCCCTCCATCAGTGTGTGAATGTGTGTGTGAATGTGGAAGTAGTGTCAAAGCGCTTTGAGTACCTTGAAGGTAGAAAAGCGCTATACAAGTACAACCCATTTATTATTGGCTGCATTTCTGGTTTTGTGCCATGTTGTTCCAGACCACAGCAAACGTTACCTCGCTTGCCAAAGATTGTAATACATCTATTAGAAGCAGACAGCCCTGCTGTTTCTTTGAACTTGGACACACATCTATACCTTTTGCAATTAAAAACCAGTTAGGAGTTATCTCACCTGGTTGTAAAAATGTGTAGAATAAATATTAAATGTCAACATTTTTGTCAACGAAGATTTGCTTCATAGTCATTTTTATAGTAGGCTATTATAGTTAATATAGACATTTACGTTATGTGTTGCCTTCACTATAACATTAATATACGGCTTTTCATTTTTTGCGGCTCCAAACAGATTTATTTTTCTATTTTTTTAGTCCGATATGTCTCTTTCAACGTTTTGGGTTGCCGACCCCTGGTTTTAACCGAATCAAGTCTATTTTAACACACACATTTGCAACAATTTTTTTTTTTTACATTATTCAGTTTACATTAGTCAACTGCCCAATTTGTACTTAAATAAATCACATTTTCCGACCCAACTCTGGTCTGAAAATGAAATCTTCACCTTCACATTCACCTAATAATGCCATCCAGAACAATTAGTCACCCGGTCTGTTTAATTAAAGCCGATTCAGCCTAAACTACAATTAATTAATTAAATCCACTTTAAGTCATCTATCTTCATCAGTAAATACAGTAATGGGGTTTCTTCCTTTCTTCCTTTGACAAAGACAAGTTCATCCATCTAACAAATCACAATGAAATGTAAATGTTTTGTTTTTTACACTAAAATAATTAGTCAAAATCAAAACAAAGACCAAAGTGAAAGAAAAAAAAAGACAAACAAATTAGCGATGGATGTGCTTGTCAACGTAAACCACTGTGGAGGGTCAAAATCAGGGGTGGCCCGCAGATAATGTTTTACCGGCCCGCAACACATCATTCTAAAAATACTAAAATATATATATATTTTTTTAAAATTGGCAGACCGGGGTGGTGGTTTCTCTCTTGAAGAAGGGGGACCGGAGGTTGTGTTCCAACTATGGTGGGATCACACTCCTCAGCCTTCCCGGTAAGGTTTATTCAGGTGTACTGGAGAGGAGGCTACGCCGGATAGTCCAACCTCGGATTCAGGAGGAACAGTGTGGTTTTCGTCCTGGTCGTGGAACTGTGGACCAGCTCTATACTCTCGGCAGGGTTCTTGAGGGTGCATGGGAGTTTGCCCAACCAGTCTACATGTGCTTTGTGGACTTGGAGAAGGCATTCGACCGTGTCCCTCGGGAAGTCCTGTGGGGAGTGCTCAGAGAGTATGAGGTACCGGACTGTCTTATTGTGGCGGTCCGCTCCCTGTATGATCAGTGTCAGAGCTTGGTCCGCATTGCCGGCAGTAAGTCGAACACATTTCCAGTGAGGGTTGGACTCTGCCAAGGCTGTCCTTTGTCACCCATTCTGTTCATAACTTTTATGGACAGAATTTCTAGGCGCAGTCAAGGCGTTGAGGGGTTCCTCTTTGGTGTCCACGGGATTAGGTCTCTGCTTTTTGCAGATGATGTGGTCCTGATGGCTTCATCTGACCGGGATCTTCAGCTCTCACTGGATCGGTTCGCAGCCGAGTGTGAAGCGACCGGAATGAGAATCAGCACCTCCAAGTCCGAGTCCATGGTTCTCGCCCGGAAAAGGGTGGAGTGCCATCTCCGGGTTGGGGAGGAGACCCTGCCCCAAGTGGAGGAGTTCAAGTACCTAGGAGTCTTGTTCACGAGTGAGGGAAGAGTGGATCGTGAGATCGACAGGCGGATCGGTGCGGCGTCTTCAGTAATGCGGACGTTGTACCGATCCGTTGTGGTGAAGAAGGAGCTGAGCCGGAAGGCAAAGCTCTCAATTTACCGGTCGATCTACGTTCCCATCCTCACCTATGGTCATGAGCTTTGGGTCATGACCGAAAGGATAAGATCACGGGTACAAGCGGCCCAAATGAGTTTCCTCTCCCTTAGAGATAGGGTGAGAAGCTCTGCCATCCGGGAGGAACTCAAAGTAAAGCCGCTGCTC
Source organism: Nerophis ophidion (assembly GCF_033978795.1). Classification (NCBI taxonomy): domain Eukaryota; kingdom Metazoa; phylum Chordata; class Actinopteri; order Syngnathiformes; family Syngnathidae; genus Nerophis; species Nerophis ophidion. The sequence continues at coordinate 23,504,666 of NC_084626.1, forward strand.
CTCCACATGGAGAGGAGCCAGATGAGGTGGTTCGGGCATCTGGTCAGGATGCCACCCGAACGCCTCCCTAGGGAGGTGTTTAGGGCACGTCCAACCGGTAGGAGGCCACGGGGAAGACCCAGGACACGTTGGGAAGACTATGTCTCCCGGCTGGCCTGGGAACGCCTTGGGATCCCCCGGGAAGAGCTAGACGAAGTGGCTGGGGAGAGGGAAGTCTGGGTTTCCCTGCTTAGGCTGTTGCCCCCGCGACCCGACCTCGGATAAGCGGAAGAAGATGGATGGATGGATGGACAATAAAAAGTGGAACAGAAGAGCAATTTGCGGAAATGCAACGAGAAAAAGTTGCATTGTCGACTCTAATAACACCATTTTTTTAATAATTTCTCAAAAAATATTAATGAATAAAAATCAATGTTTCTATAAGTCATTGATTGATTTAAGGACAAAAAGGACATGAATAAAGCAAATATAAAAACATGAAAAATGTCAAAATCAGAAAAAAAAAATTCCATACTAATTATATACTAATACTACTTATACTAATAATCCTATTGATTGTTATTATAAATATACTAAACCAATTACAATATATATTATCTGAAGCTTTTGTAGAGATTTAAGTGTTGAATGAAAAATTTAAAAAAGCATGACCTTTTTATGACCTTTGGATCCTTAAGGGGCGGTTTAGCTCGGTTGGTAGAGCGGCTGTGCCAGCAACTTGAGGGTTGCAGGTTTGATTCCCGCTTCCGCCCTCCTAGTCACTGCCGTTGTGTCCTTGGGCAAGACACTTTACCCACCTGCTCCCAGTGCCACCCACACTGGTTTATATGTAACTTAGATATTGGGTTTCACTATGTAAAGCGCTTTGAGTCACTAGAGAAAAAGCGCTATATAAATATAATTCACAGTTACATAATAGGAAATCAAAACGCTATGTGGTAAGTGTGGAGAGGCGGAGACAACAGTCCGACAGCGAGGCAGGGCACGCCGTAGCTCGGCCCAAGATGGCGGCGAGGAGAAGTGGCCGGCAGTCTGACAGCGAGGCAGGGCACGCCGTAGCCCGGCCCAAGATGGCGGCGAGGAGGCGTGGAAGGCGAGGGAGTGGCGAGACGGGGCGTGCCGGGAGCGACGCCGCAATCAAGATCAGGTGCGTGGATTGCGCACCTGGGGACAATTAATTAATCCTCTCGCACTGTATAAAAGAGCGACAGCCGTGAATGTCAGGAGGAAAGGCGGAGAGACGAGAATGAGCCAGAGGGAAGCTGATGTAGAGAGAGAGAGAGACTGAGAGCGCGAGAGAGGCGACGACACCCGAAGCATAACGGCAAGCGGAAGAGCAAGCGGCAGACGGAGCAGCTGAAAAGCAGTCTTTATTGAAAAATAAAGGAGTCTAAATGTGTCGCCGCTATGTCCTTCCTTGACGGTCCTTGGAACCCACACGATGGCTTGAGAAGTCTGTCACAGTAGGTTACTCCGGACGTTATCTCCTTATGCTGTTGACTATTTTTTTCATACGTTTGTTGATGTGGAAATAGTTGCCTCTGCATTTTGTGGGCGTGGCGCCGAATGGAGATGTCGAAATGCGAAGTAAGCACTCTATTTTCCAAATGATGCTACATATTGGCAGTAATGCTACTTTTTGTAGCAACGCTTTTGCTCCACCCTTGACAAGTTACAGTTGAAGCCGAATTAATTCTTCCTCCATTCGCACCTTCTTTCTCTCGTATTACCACTCGCACGGCTCTGCTAGCATCACAGCTAATGTTACCCATGCTGCTACCTCTCTGCTCCGCCAGGGCGTATACGTATGTGACGTCTTTCGTGACAGTATGTGACGTGTGCAAAAAGGTGCGCTTGCTGTCTGTTAAATAAATAAATAAAAAAATCTAATCAATTTTGCTATGAATTATTGACCTATTTAGGGATCCAATTACTTCACATTAAATATTTCACTTTGAAAATCTTTTTCAAAGTGAAATATTGTATATTTTGTATTTTGCCTCGAAAAATAGGGTTTCGACAAAAAGCTCGTAAAAAGTAAAAAAATTAACAAAGTAGAATTAGCAATTAAAGGGTTTTATGAAAAAAATAATTTATGACATATTTTGAACCTTGTTTAAGACTGAAGCCCTTCTGGGTCCTTAAGACCTAACTTGAGGGAGCCCCAACAATTTAAAAAAAAAAAGTGTATATTGTAGTGGTTTTGAAAATAAAAAAATATAAACTTTCCCCCCGCGTGCTTTGATTTTTCAGTGTTGAAGTTTAGAAACTCCCGGTCAAAATGATGCTTAAACCATCTTCTAAATAGACGGTGTACACCCGGAGTTGTAAATGATGGCTTCCATTTTGCAGCTGACATATTTAATGCCCTTTGGGTTTATTAGAAAGGTAAGTATGTCTTCTGTCTAATCAAAGTCAAATTAGATGGAAAGCTCATTCCAAACCAAAAAGGTCACCCTTAATGGAGAGAAATAGGGTGGGTGTTGAGACATTTATTTCCTCCAGGAAGTTCACAGGTGTGAATTGTGCCAAACTGGAAGAGAATATTCTGCTACAAATAAGAGTTTTTGTTCTTTGTCACCCCAGAGTTTCTATTAAGGCGGTCATGACGATCTCCTGTAAATATTCGCCTCGGCATAAAACCATGTAAAGAAATAAAGTAATAATTTAGCAAGGGTAAGAATGGGACGTATGATACTGGGCCCTAGATGCAGTTCTGTGTATGGGGCCCCATTCTGCCATGTGCTGACTTGAAAAGAGCTTTGCAGAATATTTAAAGGGGAATTGCACTTTTTGGGGGGAATTTTGCATATTGTTCACAATTATTGTGAAAGACATGACGACGGATGGATTTTTTTTTAATGCATTCTAAATTTGAAACAAACTTTTGGGAGTCCTTCAATTCTGCCTAAAGAGACCCTGAAAAACATAGTAATGTTGGGAGGATGTTTCTTCAGGGGGGGGGGGATAATTGAGGCTTGGGACGCTATGCTGTCAGATACAAAGCTGGCCATGACAATATATATATATATATATATATATATATACACACATACGCTGCAATGAGGTGGCCACTTGTCCAGGGTGTACGCCGCCTTCCGTCCGATTGTAGCAGAGATAGGCACCAGCGCCCCCCGCGACCCCAAAGGGAATAAGCGGTAGAAAATGGATGGATTGATGGATACATACATACATACATACATACACACGGACGGACGGACGGACGGACGGACGGACGGACGGACGGACGGACGGACGGACGGACGGACGGACGGACGGACGGACGGACGGACGGACGGACGGACGGACGGACGGACGGACGGACGGACGGACGGACGGACGGACGGACGGACGGACGGACGGACGGACGGACGGACGGACGGACGGACGGACGGACGGACGGACGGACGGACGGACGCACGCACGCACGCACGCACGCACGCACGCACGCACGCACGCACGCACGCACGCACGCACGCACGCACGCACGCACGCACGCACGCACGCACGCACGCACGCACGCACGCACGCACGCACGCACGCACGCACGCACGCACGCACGCACGCACGCACGCACGCACGCACGCACGCACGCACGCACGCACGCACGCACGCACGCACGCACGCACGCACGCACGCACGCACGCACGCACGCACGCACGCACGCACGCACGCACGCACGCACGCACGCACGCACGCACGCACGCACGCACGCACGCACACACACACACACACACACACACACACACACACACACACACACACACACAGTACAGGCCAAATGTGTGGACATACATACTCCACATTCAATCTTTTTTCTTTATATTCATGACTATTTACATTGTAGATTGTCACTGAAGGCATCAAAACTATGAATGAACACATGTGGAGTTATGAACTTGACAGAAAAACGGGAAATAACTGAAAACATGTTTTATATTCTAGTTTCTTTAAAATAGCCACCCTTTGCTCTGATTACTGCTTTGCACACTCGATGAGCTTCAAGCACACCTGTGGAGTGAACACCATTCCAGGAGAATACCTCTTGAGGCTCATCAACAGAATGCCAAGAGTGTGCAAAGCAGTAATCAGAGCGAAGGGTGGCTATTTTGAAAAATATAAATATATATATATATATATATATATATATATATATATATATATATATATGAATATAAAACATGTTTTCTGTGACAATCTGTCACTTAATTTCTGATAGTTTTTCGTGTTTTGTACTTTATTTCCTGTTCAGTGCTCTTATTTTGTTATACTTCCTGTTTACTCCGCTGAGCACTGTTTTTGTCACACTCGCCGTTGATTGGCAGCGGTCCTCAGCTGCTGTCAATCAACATAGGTCTATTTATGTTTCACTCCAGCACTCCTCAGTGCTCAAAGTTAATATCATGTTGAGAACGTTACTTTGCACGACTGCTTTATGTTTGCTTTTGTTATTTTCTTATGTGTATTAAATTCCTCTTACCTTCACTCAACTCTCCTGGGTTCTTGCATACTCGGGGACACACAACTGCAGCCATGCGACATCCCAACATTTTCAGTTATTTCACCTTTTACTTTTATTAAGTACATAACTCCACATGTGTTCATTCATAATTTTGATGCCTTCAGGGACAATCTGCAATGTAAATAGTCATGAAAATATAGAAAACACATTGAATGAGAAGGTGTGTCCAAACTTTTATATATATATATATATATATATATATATATATATATAAAAACATACAAACACACATCTATCCTTCCATTTTCTACCTCTTATATTACATACATACATACATACATACACATATATATACATGCATGCTGTATGCGCACACACACGCACAGCTTTATATATGTATATATCTATTTTTTTGTCATCGTTGTCCCCCTCTGCCCCCCACCCCCTTCTTTATATTACCCCGTGCTCCAGTCTGGCCTACCACAAAATATATCCCAACATCCATCATCCATCCATCCATTTCTACTGCTTTTATGTCAAATACAAATAAGGCAACGATAGAAGTATCCCACACTTTTGTAAAGTAGATCTGCACAGCAATCGGCATGTACATCAACAATATGATCTGCCTGAGCGGCTAGACAGATCTTTTTTTCGTAGCTTGAGACGTCCCGTGGGTCAGATTGTGGGCACCATTGCTCTATTTAGTCAAGTTTGATGTCCACTTGGTGCCGCGTCAGAGCTGTTAATCCAGTGCGGCTAAAGCTCCAATGCTACCTGTGCTGGCAGCAATTGGAGGCTATTCAGACTCATGTCAAAGTCCGTGTCCGTGCGAGGGGGTCGAGATCAGCGTAGGCAGTCGAGATCCAGGGGGAGTCCAAGGAAACGAGACACACAGCTCGAACCCAACTGCCAGCACAGGTAGCATCGTGTCGCACTTCGTCAAATAATTAAATACATTTGTTGTTTTGCAGGTTTTTGAGGGCATCGACCGGAAACATGCTTGCATATTGGCTTAATTTGTCCTATATCACTTTGGTGATACCCAGACCACCAGCACACAGCTGATTTTGAGTAACCCTTTGTATCAACAACAGACTCATTTTATGACGTTAACTCCTTTCATTCATCCATCTTCTACCGCTTATTCCCTTCAGGGTCGCGGGGGGGCGCTGGAGCTTATCTCAGCTACAATCGGGCGGAAGGCACGGTACACCCCGGACAAGTCGCCACCTCATCGCAGACGTTAACTCCTTCTCCAAGTGCCATCCATCCATCCATTTTCTACCGCTTATTCCCTTTCGGAGTCGCGGGGGGCGCTGGCACCTATTTCAGCTACAATCGGGCGGAAGGCGGGGTACACCCTGGACAAGTCGCCACCTCATCGCAGGGCTAACACAAATAGACAGACAACATTCACACACTAGGGCCAATCAACCTATCCCCAGGTGCATGTCTTTGGAGGTGGGAGGGGCCTATCCCCAGGTGCATGTCTTTGGAAGTGGGAGGAAGCCGGAGTACCCGGAAGGGAACCCACGCATTCACGGGGAGAACATGCAAACTCCACACAGAAAGATCCCGAGCCTGGATTTGAACCCAGGACTGCAGGAACTTCGTATTGTGAGGCAGACGCACTAACCCCTCTGCCACCGTGAAGCCCTTCTCCAAGTGATTGACGACAATTCGCTCTCCACGGCTCTGCGTTTATCTCAAGTTCCGTCAATTTGTTTACGGCCTGCGAAGTACCGTAACCTTACAACTACAAATTGGGCCGGAAAAGGTCGATTCTGATTGGTTGTTGTCACGGACATTTCTGCCATGTTTGATCAAGTTCATAATGCCGGCAGCTGATCATAGTGATCGCCCTGAAAATCGATCCCGATCATTGATAACGATCATATAATTGCCCATTCCTACCGGAGACGTATTAGCGGCCTTGCCCACAGACGACTAAACCTTAAAATGTAATCTGGGCAGGTCATCGCTCACGTGCCAATGTCATCATTCTTGGCTGTCCAATAATTGGAGCACGGGGGCACTTATTGACTTTTTCTTGCTCAAGGAATATAAAGTAGAGGGGCTGTCATTCTCATCAAGCCTCGCTATGTAATGTGGTATCAAGACGCCAGGTCCCACCAAATATACATTGATTGATTGCCAGAAGCCTGTGGAAACAACTCTAAATAAAGTGATGTCTAACTAAGATAAACAACTATCTATATACAGTACAATATGTATTGTGCTTATTTTTTAAGGGGGTGAGATATTGTATCATAGAAGGTTGTTCTATTATTATTCCCATTTCTGACACACTGCTCCTGAATTTTAAATCCCACCACTGTCTGACTGCATCCAGGGCAGACGGTGGGACGCTGAAGCTGCATGGGGGAGGGGGTTGAGTGTCTCTAATACGCCCATAATATTTCATGTTAATGTCATTTGTGTCGTTTTAAGCCATAGGAGGCTTAAAAACCCAACCCAGGTTCGGCAACTTGTTGTAGATCCTCGGCTACTGCAGTCAATCGATGTTTATTCAACCCTGGGGTTATCCCCATACCAATATTTTGGTACCGGTACCAGTACAAAAATGTATTTCTGTCGAGTCTTTGTGATCATGGTCTGTTTAGTTATGTTCTGTTTTTGACTCCATTAGTTCCTGTTTTTGCGCACCCAGGTTTGTTTTGTTTCCATGCCTACCAATCAGTTATGTGTTCACGACTCACGCACCTGATTTGTCTCGAATCACGCACCTGTCATCACTGCACCTATTTAAGCCTGTAGTTGCCAGGCAGTCAGCCTGGCGACATCACCCTCTATCACTTCCTACACACCCATGTTATCCATGCCGATGATCCGTGCTCTTTCTCGGTCACAGTAAGTCAGTTGTTCATAGTTCTGCCATTGCGCAAGTTTTTGTTTTCATAGCCAAGTTTGCTTTCTGCCTTTCGCGCGCCTTTTGTTTGGTCCTTTTTATAGTAAAATGTAAATATGTCTTTACCGTCACGCCGAGTCCGCTCCAATTGCTTTGCACCATGGGAAAACAAATCACTCGGGGCGGTATAGCTCGGTTGGTTGAGTGGCCGTGCCAGCAGCTTGAGGGTTGCAGGTTTGATTCCCGCTTCCGCCATCCTAGTCACTGCCGTTGTGTCCTTGGGCAAGACACTTTACCCACCTGCTCCCAGTGCCACCCACACTGGTTTAAATGGAACTTAGATATTGGGTTTCACTATGTAAAGCGCTTTGAGTCACTAGAGAAAAGCGCTATATAAATATAATTCACTTCACTCCAAAGTCATACTCATGACAATTTCGATACTTTTCGAGATAAAGGGGACCACAAAAAGGGCATTATTGGCTTTATTTCAACAACAAAAATCTCAGGGTACATTAAATGTATGTTTTTTTATTGCAATCGAAGAACAATGTTGGCCCTAAATAAAATAACATACCAGAGAACTTGTCTTTTAGTAGTAAGTAAGCAAACAAAGGCTCTTAATTAGTCCGCTGACATATGCAGTAACATATTGTGTTATTTCTTATTCAATAATTTTGTCATTATTATAAAGGACAAGCTGTAAAAATTGATTATTATTCCACTTGTTCATTTACTGTTAATATCTACACTTCTGTTAAAATGCAATAATCACTTGTTATTTTGTTGATTGGAAGCTTTACATTAGTTTTGGATGATACCATGAATATATATTATAAATATAATATATATATACTACTATTTAGTGGTCAATTGTATGGAATATGTACTGTACTGTGCAATCTACTAATAAAAGTTTCAATCAATCAATCAATCAATCAAAAAGTCAGTGTTGTCTAGAACTTGGCAGAGTAACCGTGTAATACTCTTCCATATCAGTAGGTGGCAGCAGGTAGCTAATTGCTTTGTAGATGTCGGAAACAGCGGGAGGCAGTGTGCAGGTAAAAAGGTGTCTAATGCTGATACCAAAAATAAACAAAAGGTGGGTGTCCCTAAGAAAAGGCATTGAAGCTCAGGGAAGGCTATGCAGAAACCAAACTAAAACTGAACTGGCTGCAAAGTAAACAAAAACAGAATGCTGGACGACAGCAAAGACTTACTGTGGAGCAAAGACGGCGTCCACAAAGTATATCCGAACGTGACATGACAATCGAGAACGTCCATACAACAACTGAAATAGTCTTGATTGCTAAAACAAAGTAGATGCGGGAAATATGGCTAAAAAATGACTTGATTAACGTGGACCCCGAGTTAAACAAGTTAAAAAAACGTATAGGGGTGCTACCATTTCGTGGTCAATTGTATGGAATATGTACTGTACTGTGCAATCTACTGATAAAAGTTTCAATCAATCAATCAAAAAGTCAGTGTTGTCTAGAACTTGGCAGAGTAACCATGTAATACTATTCCATATCAGTAGGTGGCAGCAGGTAGCTAATTGCTTTGTAGATGTCGGAAACAGCGGGAGGCAGTGTGCAGGTAAAAAGGTGTCTAATGCTGATACCAAAAATAAACAAAAGGTGTCCCTAAGAAAAGGCATTGAAGCTTAGGGAAGGCTATGCAGAACCAAACTAAAACTGAACTGGCTACAAAGTAAACAAAAACAGAATGCTGGACGACAGCAAAGACTTACTGTGGAGCAAAGATGGCGTCCACAAAGTATATCCGAACGTGACATGACAATCGAGAACGTCCACACAACAACTGAAATAGTCTTGATTGCTAAAACAAAGTGGATGCGGGAAATATGGCTAAAAAATGACTTGATTAACGTGGACCCTGAGTTAAACAAGTTAAAAAAAACGTATTGGGGTGTTACCATTTCGTGGTCAATCGTATGGAATATGTACTGTATTGTGCAATCTACTGATAAAAGTTTCAATCAATCAATCACAAAGTCAGTGTTGTCTAGAACTTGGCAGAGTAACCGTGTAATACTCTTCCATATCAGTAGGTGGCAGCAGGTAGCTAACTGCTTTGTAGATTTCGGAACTAGCGGGAGGCAGTGTGCAGGTAAAAAGGTGTCTAATGCTGATACCAAAAATAAACAAAAGGTGTCCCTAAGAAAAGGCATTGAAGCTTAGGAAAGGCTATGCAGAACGAAACAAAAACTGAACTGGCTGCAAAGTAAACAAAAACAGAATGCTAGACGACAGCAAAGACTTACTGTGGAGCAAAGATGGCGTCCACAAAGTATATCCGAACGTGACATGACAATCGAGAACGTCCACACAACAACTGAAATAGTCTTGATTGCTAAAACAAAGTGGATGCGGGAAATATGGCTAAAAAATGACTTGATTAACGTGGACCCCGAGTTAAACAAGTTAAAAAAAACGTATTGGGGTGCTACCATTTTGTGGTCAATTGTATGGAATATGTACTGTATTGTGCAATCTACTGATAAAAGTTTCAATCGATCATTGCTCAAAGGAAGACATGAAACTGCTGCAGGAAAATACCAAAAAAAGAGAAAAAAGCCACCAAAATAGGAGCGCAAGACAAGAAGTAAAACACTACACACAGGAAAAGAGCAAAAAAAGTCCAAATAAGTCAGGGCGTGATGTGACAGGTGGTGACAGTACACCTACTTTGAGACAAGAGCTATAGTGATGCATGCTTGGTTATGCTTTAAAGTCATATTCAACAACAATTTTTTACTGCCAACTCAGTTTCGTTTGTTAATGATTTCTGCTGGTGGTGCGCCTCCGCATTTTTTCCAACGCAAAAAAATGTGCGGTATAGCTCGGTTGGTAGAGTGGCCGTGCCAGCAACTTGAGGGTTGCAGGTTCGATTCCCGCTTCCGCCATCCTAGTCACTGCCGTTGTGTCCTTGGGCAAGACACTTTACCCACCTGCTCCCAGTGCCACCCACACTGCTTTAAATGTAACTTAGATATTGGGTTCCACTATGTAAAGCGCTTTGAGTCACTAGAGAAAAGCGCTATATAAATATAATTCACTTCACTTGGCTCAAAAAAGGTTGAAAAACACTGGACTAGATACGCTCTTGTACTTGGTATCATGACAGTGGATGTCAGGTGTATCTCCACCCATTCATATTTTTAAAGCCTTCAGTGACTATCTACAATGTAAATAGTCATGAAAATAAAGAAAAAAACTTTAAAATGAGAAGATGTTTCCAAACTTTTGGCTTCTAGGTACAATACAGTACTATTTCCACAATCACCCAGATGGTGGGAGCTGCCATGCAAGGCCCTAACCAAGACACATCAGGAGCAAGGGTGAAGTGTTTTGCTCAAGAACACAACGTTTGTGTTTAGGATGGAAGAAGCCGGAGATCGAACCAGGAACCCTCAGGTTGCTGGCACGGCTACTCTACCAACTAATCCAGGGCGTGATTGGTCTCGTTTTTAGAATTGCCTGGTAAGAAGTGAAGTGAATTATATTTATATAGCACTTTTCTCAAGTGACTCAAAGCGCTTTACATAGTGAAACCCAATATCTAAGTTACATTTAAACCAGTGTGGGTGGCACTGGGAGCAGGTGGGTAAAGTGTCTTGCCCAAGGACACAACGGCAGTGACTAGGATGGCGGAAGCGGAAATCGAACCTGCAACCCTCAAATTGCTGGCACGGCCGCTCTACCAACCGAGCTATGCCGCCCCATACACACATTCACCAAGATGGTGGGCCCATGCAAGGTCCTAACCAAGACACATCAGGAGCAAGGGTGAAGTGTTTTGCTCAAGGACATAACGTTTGTGTTTAGGATGGAAGAAGCCGGATATCGAACCAGGAACCCTCAGGTTGCTGACACGGCTACTCTACCAACCAATCCAGGGCGTGATTGGTCTCGTTTTTAGAATTGCCTGGTAAGAAGTGAAGTGAATTATATTTATATAGCACTTTTCTCAAGTGACTCAAAGCGCTTTACATAGTGAAACCCAATATCTAAGTTACATTTAAACCAGTGTGGGTGGCACTGGGAGCAGGTGGGTAAAGTGTCTTGCCCAAGGACACAACGGCAGTGACTAGGATGGCGGAAGCGGAAATCGAACGTGCAACCCTCAAATTGCTGGCACGGCCGCTCTACCAACCGAGCTATGCCGCCCCATACACACATTCACCAAGATGGTGGGCCCATGCAAGGTCCTAACCAAGACACATCAGGAGCAAGGGTGAAGTGTTTTGCTCAAGGACATAACGTTTGTGTTTAGGATGGAAGAAGCCGGATATCGAACCAGGAACCCTCAGGTTGCTGGCACGGCTACTCTACCCACCAATCCAGGGTGTGATTGGTCTCGTTATTAGAACTGCCTGGTAAGAGTGTGTGTTCCAAGTAGTGTGATGGTAAGATATAAACTATATCAAGGCTGAGGGGTTAGTGCGTCTGCCTCACAATACGAAGGTCCTGAGTAGTTAGGGTTCAATCCCGGGCTCGGGATCTTTCTGTGTGGAGTTTGCATGTTCTCCCCGTGAGTGCGTGGGTTCCCTCCGGGTACTCCGGCTTCCTCCTACTTCCAAAGACATGCACCTGGGGATAGGTTGATTGGCAACACTAAATTGGCCCTAGTGTGTGAATGCTGTCCGTCTATCTGTGTTGGCCCTGCAATGAGGTGGCGACTTGTCCAGGGTGTACGCCGCCTTCCGCCCGATTGTAGCTGAGATAGACACCAGCGCCCCCCGCGACCCCAAAGGGAATAAGCGGTAGAAAATGGATAGATGGACGGATAAAGCTATATCAATGCTGACAATGATAAACAACAATAGAATGGTATGGCTCTTTTGGTATTTGGAGTTACTTTCCAAAAATCCACTCAACAAAGACCAATAATTAGTACTCACATGCAAATGTTAGACTGGCCTCTCGGCTGACGATTGTCCCGAAAGTATTGGCGGCAAGGCACTGATATGTTCCGGCATCTTGGTCTTTGCTCAGATGACTGATTCTGAGGTTGCCTCCAGACAGGCTGTAGTGAGATCCAGAACGGGGACTGAGTTCTGTGCCGTTAAGTTTCCATCTAAAAAGACAAAAGTAACAAAAGATGAGTGATTATTAAAACATGCATTGTTGACGGGTGGACTGGCACCGTGATTTTTTGCAAAGGACAAGAGGATGACACAAGAGTACTGTGCTCTTGTGTCATCCTTTTGTGTTCCCTCTTGTTTTCACTTATTATATTTTTTTGCCTTTTGGTCCAGGACCCTTTGGGACTGTGTGACCTCCGTGGTGCTTTTTTTGTGGACTTCTGGATCTGCCTCCCGGGACCCTTTTGGCCATGGAGACCAGCTGCTGGGCGTCTGCCACACCGGAGTCGGTTTGGAGGGACTGGAGGAGATGTGGATGAGGGGACAGGACTGCGGAGCTAGCACTGAGCGCTGGGACGGAGAGTCTTCGCGGTGTCTTGGCTGGGTGAGCAGGTGTCGGACACCTCAGTCACCTTGGACGTATCCTCGCTCATCCATGCGGACTGGACACTGGCCGAGAGTGGAGTCGGCGGTCTTGGTTGCTTTGCTGGGTCTGCTCCTTTCTCTGGCCATGCTGCCTCCACCCCAGCAGACGATGGCGTGGAACACCGCAGAGGCCACCACAGTGGATATGTTTCTTTTACTTTTTATTCATAGCTGTATGTAGAAGTGTCTGCTTGTATCTGCTGCTTTAATGTCTTTAATGTCCTCTATGTTCTTTGATGTTTCCCTCTTACACACATGTGAGAGGGATGTGTACTATGGCTATGAGTTGTTGTTTTTCCTTGGCCTAAGTCTGCACCCCCTCTCCAGGGCCCAGGCTAAGACAGATTTTTTTATTTTATTTTAATCTTCTATTTTTTTTTCTCCCATTCCCCCACCCTTGTTTACCTGTATCTCATCTTTTTTGTAAGGGGCGCTGGAAGCCCGCAGACCCGTCAGCGATCCTGTTCTGTCTCCCTGTAATGTTTTGTCTGATCTTGAATGGGATTTTGCTGAAAATTTCAATTTTCCTGAAGGAACTCTCCTGACGGAATAAACAAAGTACTATCTAATCTAATCTAAGGAGGAAGACTGTCATTTGTCTGAAACAAGGGTGGCCATCATTTTTATCCTGTAGTAAAGTTAAAGTACCAATGATTGTCACACACACACTAGATGTGCCCGGAATTATTTTTGGTGATTTAACCCCCAATTCCAACCCTTAATGCTGAGTGCCAAGCAGGGAGGTAATGGCTCCCATTTTTATAGTCTTTGGTATGACTCACAACCTGCCGATCTCAGGGTGGACACTCCAACCACTGAGTAGGTAGTAATCCCGGCATCAGTGAACCACGGCGGTGCCTTTGACTTGTCGTCCTGGTAATACATCGCCGCTCATACGCCTTTCCAAACTCAAACAGCAAAAAACGTCATCATTATGTTTACCATTATAAATCATCAGCAAGGAGTATAATTAACTCGAAATGGCAACAGATTCTCCAATAACTCCGCAGCCATGCAGCACATTTGAAGAAAACAGATGGGAGAGAGTACCGGTAATCAAAACAATTTAAAAACAAAACGGATTTGACTCATGTATTGGTGGTATACGGCAGAATAGGACACTTTTTGCGTACTGCTAGGGTGGAGAATGCATATTTTTTTAAGTCTTCTTTCTTTATCCATAGTTATGTTCAAATCAGGGCAGCACGGTGTTAGAAGGGTTAGTACAATGCCTCACAATACGAAGGTCCTGAGTAGTCCTGAGTTCAACCCCGGACTCGGGATCTTTCTGTGTGGAGTTTGCATCTTCTCCCCATGTCTGCGTGGGTTCCCTGCAGGTTATCCGGCTTCCTCCCACTTCCAAAGACATGCACCTGAGGATAGGTTGATTGGCAACACTAAATTGGCCCTAGTGTGTGAATGTGAGTGTGAATGTTGTCTGAGGTGGCGACTTGTCCAGGGTGTTCACCGCCTTCCGCCGCCCTAATTCAGCTGAGATAGGCTCCGGCAACCCCTTGCGACCCCGATAGGGACAAGCGGTATAAAATGGATGGATGAATGTTTAAAGAGGCTAACATATACCCTCATGTACACTTTGTGCTTTTTCCTTATGTCCGTTAGTAAACTCTGTGTTTCATCTTGAAGGCACTGGAATGTCTATTGTGAGTATAATGTACCCCCTTTTTGTGGAGGAGACCTTATCAGTTTAGAAATAAAGGCTGCATTTCTTTATGGGCGGGAGAGGGCTGTTTTCATACTAAATAAGCTGACTCTTCAGACCGCTTTTTGATGCAAATATAGCATAGTAAGGACTGGTCTCCTAAAACTTCAGTAAATCTTGATAGTATTGCTATTCCGTCTCGGTGGTCCTTCTTACTCAACACTAGGAATGTGAATCAGTACTGAATCATAATTTAATCAAGGTACACAAGTAGGAGTTGATTTGCATGTCAAAATGCTTTAACTTAACGACACACCGTTCTTTTGATAACTTCGTCTTTCATAGCCCTTCTCCGTAAATGAGTCTCCAGAGACGCATTACGACACCAAAATATGAAAGCGCCTGAGGAACGGTGGCTGTTTTCTCACAGGAATACTGCAACGATTCACACATGACCGAAATAGAACAAACACAAAGATTGTTTTCGTTCTTTCTTCGAGTGTGTGTGTATCTTGGGATGGGTATTTTTCTTTATCCATGCAGAGTGGGCAGATAAGGAAAAGATGGCGCTCCAAAGATTGTTTGAAGATCGTTTGATTATGAAAATAACAAATGGTGAAGCATATTTTTGTCATCTTTCTTTATGGTTATACCCGGATTTCAGACAACCCTGACTGTAAGGCAACCTCAATTTGTAAGACCCTTTTTTGGAAAAAAAAATATACTAAGACTTGTTTTAATCATGTTCAATATGATCAGTATCGGTTAT